>NC_092815.1:23966793-24189419 GCF_023375885.2 Dermacentor andersoni
GACCGGCTGGAGCGGTGCCTCCAGGCGGCCTCCAACAACGCGGGCTGCAAGGAGGAAGTGAGCGCGCTGGTGTCCACGCTGCTGCGCGTGGCGCGCAACCTGCTGGGCGACGTCTACAAGACCCGCTGCCGGTTCAAGTGCAGCTCAGCCTGGTCGCTGTCGGCGCCGCGGCTGTTGGTGCTGCTGCTTCTCGTAGCAGCCGTGCTGAGCGGCCGCCCCTTATAGACCGCCGGGGTTGGCCAGCTGCCGTTCCATTAGGCGGCCTTGCAATCTCCAAGTCCTGGAGCTCAACAGTTTCTCGTTCGCCTGATTTCTTCGCATGAACGATCCAGATCACCGAAACGCGGAGCCGACGTGATGTTACTACTTCAACTGACCAGACTGCAAGAGACGTCTGCGCGGGCGCGGCAGCTGCCGTCATGGCGTGCACAAAGTCGTGCGATTCCGTGGTGGGCTCTCGTTAATGGCTTCTTCTTGATCAAGACGATAGTTGTTTTGTGCTCGGAGTGACAAGCGTTCGCTTACATCGCACCCTAGTGTCTATGATGCTACGAGCGCTTGACTTCAACGGTCTCAGGGGAAAGCAATTCTGATACCGTTCCTCGTGTCAAACTGAACTTTCGGTCGGCTTGAAACTTGAGACTATTTCGCAACGCGTCATCATTTCATGAGGACGAGTAGCCATCCATTCCCAAGGCTCATCAAGGAGGGCACTGAAACAGAAAAGAATAAGCTACGGGCAGCCAAGTTTTATTACATGAAAGCATCACGCATATATGAAGCAAGACGGCTGTCATTGAAACATCGGCAGAATGGCGCTTCACGGGAGCATGCCGCTATGCTCCACCGACATTGTGCGTGGCGCGCTACTCGGGAGTTCTTGTGGATACCCGCATCATAGTGGACCCTACTCTGTATTGCTGTGCTCAATCTAAACCCCTTGACCGACCACGCGACTGAGTTCTTGAATTTTTGAGACGGCACAGGATGTGTTGTCACGACCCCGTTGTGCGTGCTATCTCGAACTCCCGCTTTATTCACCACTGGTGTCCGCTCCGTGGTATATTGTGGGCAGTCCTTCACTAATTTGAAAGAAATTAGAAATGTATACCACTGTATGGAGAAATGATTAAGTTTGTTTTTTACCGATACGTCATTTTTTTCACTGAAGTGTTTTGCAATAGATAACCATGACCCAACGTTGTCTTGAAAGATAAAGTTTACAGCTGTGTAGCGCAAGTTTGCATTTCATGCTTTTCTTTCTCATGGCCGTTCATAATTGGTGATCACTGCATGTTGAGGTGATTTAAGCGCATTCAGAGAGCTACACAAACAAAAGAAAAATTTATGAAACATGCTTCTCAGCCCTTACGGAAAAGAACCACTAAACACTTAACGTGAAACGACTTGTAGCCTAGGTCTAGCGGAGAAAGCGCACAGCATGGCAGTTCACTGTGCTGAATGCTGGCTGGAGGCGTGATTGGTTTATTCGCGATGAAATTGGCGGATACGCAGTCGACAGTTTTTGGCGTCATAACTCTTCCACAGCAATACATTCTTTCAGTATAGTATTTTTTTCGGGAATACATGAGATTGTGACGCAGTGTTCAAGAAGCTTATCTCTGCATCGTACTTGTGCAGCCGTGAGTCCTTCGTACTTAAACAACAGTGCAGCCGTCATAGCACAGCCTGCTGAATTTCCTCGCGGACCTAAGAAACCTTCAAGCCTAGAGGGTCATGAATTTTATATTCCTTCCGATTTGTAATTGTTTTGTTTTCACATGTCAGTGTCAGTTATCTTTGATTTCGTTGCCGGCTTTCGTGGGTGACAACAGGAGTACCACCTGTGCCGGGCCACCCAGACAAACTGTTCTGCTTCTACACAGTGCGTGAGCAGCCTTCGCAAGACTGCCGCCATCGACTTCTGCAGTGGTGTATAGTGACACACCTTCTGTGCTGGTGTGTGCGCATGCGCGCGAACTGGTGTGTTTGGTGACACGGCCACCTCCGCCACCTCGCCACCGCGCCAGTTGCATCTTTCTAAGCGGGATGTGTCGGACCTGTGATGCCTGCGTGCGCACTTTGAAGTGATTGGACAGCGGAATGACCCCGCGGATTCACAAAGGAAGCATTAATTGGATGATTCCACTGCACGAGCCTGTTGTTCTTAGAAAATGTAGTGAGTGAACTGGTGTGCTGCTTTGACGAATTTGTGTTATTTTGAAACTAATTCGGCCTCTACTCCTCCACCTTCTGGACACAGTAAAATGCGGGCGTGTACAGCCGCATTCAAAATGGCTAGCCGCCTCATGC
The DNA here is from genome assembly GCF_023375885.2 of Dermacentor andersoni. Lineage (NCBI taxonomy): Eukaryota > Metazoa > Arthropoda > Arachnida > Ixodida > Ixodidae > Dermacentor > Dermacentor andersoni. The sequence goes on from NC_092815.1 coordinate 23,969,107, forward strand.
TGGCTTAATTTTGCGGCGAATGAGCAGTGTAGTATAAGCACAGAATGAGCTATGCGGGCTGGGGTACTTCGCTGTAAAATTAAGTCCGAAAGCTTACACGATGATTAGCGAATTACGCACAGTGCTTTATGATTTTCGTTCGCAGCGATTATGTTTTGCCTGGCAGCAGGTGCGACGATAAAGCCTTCAAAACACACCTGAGAAACAATTGTGCTTTGATGGGAAGTTGCTAAGACATTTTCCTGGATCACTAACTGCTCACATAATTCCTAGACATCGGCGTTCCCAAAATCATCCGACGTACATGATCCTTGCAAGTGTGCGAGAACGTGAGTCAGAAAGCAGCTGTGTATCGTTTCATAGCGTGAAGAACGTTCTACGTCATGACCGCATGAACCACTTCTCAGTAGACAAAGCGTGGCGCGTTTGTGTGGCTGGCAACACTTACGTACGTGAACGAATGTTGACAATTCGTCACCTTCACGTGAATTCGGGTCTGCCTCAGACACTTGATGGCGCGTGCGTGATTGCCGATGACGTAGCTGGAGTGATTTCGTGTGCTGCTCAAATAAATGAACAGGCCTGGCGTGCAGATTGGATTCGTCTCATACACTGCTAATTGAGGCTTTGCGTGTTCCTTTGTTGTCTTTCCTTCAGCTACGGTCCCAACTTCTGACCACTAATTTTGTTGCAATACTAGGGAGGAAAGCAGATTGCTGTAATTCTGAGTCTCACTTGAAAAATTCAACCCTTGAACTTGCAAGCAGCGAACAGCGCAGACAAGGATTCATAATCTGAGCGATTTTTGATAACGTGACGCTGTCTATCTTTTCGGCATTGTTCATTAGGCATCAGTTGTTCAACCGACCCACTTGTCGACGTCAGCGCAGCGTTCTAAACGGCGTTTCCATCCTACTTACAGCATATGCCAAAAAGGTGTTACTGGCGCTTTGTTATGCTGCTTAATTCTGCAACAAGACCAGATTGCCGTTCTGCGCTAATGTCACGAGAAAGTGTCCGTAAGTGTCCCGTTGCTGTTGACTGAATAATGTGCGGGAACTCTAGAAAAGTACATGGCTCGGACAAATATTGTACATGTTATTTCGCTAGTGGCGTAGGTGACAACGGCAGCAGTCGTTGCCACTTGCAAGACATGTGCTGTGTAGCACCCGCTGAGAAATGCTCGTCTCTAGGAACGTTAACCGGAAAACCAAAGACAGATTATCACCAGAGCTATAAATAATTTATTCCACAATGTATGACAGCGTCGTTTACTACGCCTTTTTCTATACCCTGTTCTTTAGTTTTTATTTGTCTGGTTACGTTCCGTTTTGCAGAAACGATCACGCGAGGGCGAACTTTCCTATGTTACTCAACTGGAAAAATATTGAAAATATCCGATTACATGCTTTGACGAATGATTGGCCAAACGCTGTCCACTGGACAAATGCTGCTGTACATTTATGTACGTCTGTATATAAATGAACGAATCCTAGATAAGAATAGCTTGTGGAATTTTTATCCGTATGATGTTCCCATGCGACCGCATAATGATCTGGTGTACCTATTTGACATGTGCACAGATGTGCTGCTCGAAGAAATTTTCGAAATGTGTGTGCGCTTTCTCGGAAAGCGCAAGAAATGTAAGAATCTTAAAAACGTTGATGCTTCGATCCCTAATTGGAACTTTGAGATCCGATAGGCGCCTTTACCGTAAAACCGGCACTTTGGAATGTCACATTTCAGAGTGAAGTATAGGGAGTCTCAGAGAATGGAGCGAGATTTCCATTCTTGCAACCTTTCTTGAAGTGTTGTCGAAACTACTTGTCTGTGCGATACAGTGCCGCCCTTCTCATTTGTTTCTCGCAAGCGGAACTGAACATTGTTCTGCTTGCATGCGAGCGTGTACTCATTTTTGGTTGCACATTGAACGACTGGCATATAATTGAGAAGGCACATATTTCAAACCTTACCAGCGGCTTGCGCAACTTCCTTTTCAAGGATTTTTTACTGCCGTTAAACGGCGTTTTCGTCGTTGACGTTCGAGCGTCGCTTTCATTCCTGTATCTCGCGGTAAGGGCTTCCCGATGGCAGTTCTTTCAGTGTCTTGTGAAGAATGTACTCAACTGTCAATATTGGCGGAACGAGAATCAGCTTGGTACTGTCCTGTTGAAAGCACAGGCCTAGTTTCTTTCACGCTCACGCTTTTTTTTTTTTTTTGTGAGCAACGCGTGCTTATTTGCACTGCTTGGCCATCGCTAAGTTCTTTGTGTGGCAGTCTTCCCTTATGACTAAGTGACGTCGTAGCGGAGCCTTTCTCGAATAACGCCGCCTGTCTAAGCGTTCCAATGCAAAGGTTTCTCTTTCTTTGCGGAGGCGCTGTTAAGCCTTCAGTATCTTGTTTAACGTCCGCTTTCTGTGGCAGACCTAAAGAACTGCTCATCGAGATGACCATACTAGCGAAACTATCGTCCTGCTCTTCAGAAAAAAAGAAAAAAAAATGTGTGCTGATATATTGACATTGTTGATCCTGTTGTAGTTATGATTAAAGACAAAACTTCTTTTTCATCATATATTGCATTCGTGTGCGTGTTCACTGCGTGCTGCAGAAACAAGTCATCGCTTAAGGTCTGCAATGAAACTGCAGTTATTTGTTCACTGGAACTACTATAAGCTAGCTCTGCAGGCACTCGCCGTCAGTCAAGTCAACCCCCTCAAATTAATTGAAATCGGGGGAATATGGAGGAAGTGAAGCGGAAGAGCCCATTCAAGTGAGTTGAATTGTGATTCAATTTCTTGGTGCTCGAAATCTGACATGTTGTGCAATGACTGGCGTGCGTTGTTCGTGTTTCGTATTTTTTCCTCTCTTCTATGTGCCAGTGTTTTATTATCACTTTTCTTTTTACTGTATTCATTTTCAAAGCAAATTTACTTCATGCATATGGTGCGTGCTTTAGGTTTGAAGCAGGCGGCCAATTGAATCATGCAAACCGGATGTTGTGACCACGCTGTACCACACGTTCGTCATTACGTCTACAGCGTGCAAATACCCCCCGTGGTTGCTCAGTGGCTATGGTGTTGGGCTGCTGAGCACGAGGTCGCGGGATCGAATCCCGGCCACGGCGGCCGCATTTCGATGGGGGCGAAATGCGAAAACACCCGTGTGCTTAGATTTAGGTGCACGTTAAAGAACCCCAGGTGGTCAAAATTTCCGGAGTCCTCCACTACGGCGTGCCTCATAATCAGAAAGTGGTTTTGGCACGTAAAACCCCAAATATTATTATTATTACAGCGTGCAAATAAATTTGTCGGAGCCTTCGTAAAAAGTTGGGCACCGCAGCAGCTGGCTGGTATTCTCGTAAGCTTCTGCGTAGTTATGAAACAATCGCGAAACTTCAGCATCAAATATTATTGGAAGTCATTGTGTGCCTCTGTAGTCAGTAGAGAACATTAGCTTGTCCGTAAACGCATGCACCGACTAAACCCGTCACTTCAACTCAGACCTCCAGCCGGTGTGCACCGGCGTGAAGCGTCTCTTCTGTGTCGGTTATGGCTTGGAGTGGCCTTCACAAATGCCTACTCAGCACTAATTGGAATGGCTGATAGTCCTGCATGTGATGTTTGCGCATGCGAGGAGAACATTGACCACATATTGTACCATTGTCCTCAATTTCAAGCACAAAGACAGTATTTGTCCGACACATTGAGGAAACTAGACGATCGTCCTCTGAGTGAACAGACAATATTAGAGCACCGTCCCGACCGATCATCGGCTCAGAAGGCAGGGAAGGCACTTTTGTGTTTTCTCAGAACTTCTGGTTTGCTCGAGCGACTTTAACTGAAGTGCTATCCGTACACGTACCTACACCTTCTCTCTCCCTTCTTTCTTTTTCTTCCCCTTCTCCCTTCCCCCAGTGTAGGGTAGCCAACCAGACTATTGACTGGTTAACATCCCTGCCTTCCTGTATTCTTCTCTCTCTCTCTCTCTCTCTCTCTCTCTCTCTCTCTCTCTCTCTCTCTCTCCGTAAACGCATAACGCTTCAAGAAATCCCGAAATCCCGCAGACGTAAGCTGCAGCAGCAACGCTGTTCGCGACATCCAGGGATGATTGGTCTAACCACAACTCGTAAGGCGCGTTATCGTTTTAAATTAGTGTTCTTGTCAAAAAAAAAGAAGACTCAACGTCTTTGCCTTCTCTGCCTCAACATATATCTACGGCGGTGCATGCTTTACAGGGTATAGTGCAATGTGGTTGTTTCTCCGCTATATTGGTACTCATTATGCCCGTATCATTAATTTTGCGGACCTTGCAACTAATTTTCGCTTATTGCGGTCGCCGACGGAGCCGCATTCCAAGCACTATTGCCTAGCACAAGCCCTGTTGGGTCCAAGCCAACTCGCTCCATTTCCCAAAAGTGTACCGCTGGGCGGCTTTGCCTCAACTTGTCTCTATCTACGGCGGTGCACGCTTTACAGCGAATGGTGCGACGTGGTTGTTCCTCGACTGTATTAGCGCTAAGTATGCGCGTACCGTTAATTTTGCCTATTTTGCGACTAATTCTCGCTTATTGCGGGCACCGACGGAGCCGCCTTCCAAGCGTCATTGCCTAGCACAAGCCCTGTTGTTTAGTCCAAGCGAATTCGCTCCATTTCCCGAGAGTGTAACGTGTGGCGGCTTTGCCTCAACTTGTCTCTATCTACGGTGGTGCACGCTTTACACGGAATGCTGCGACGTGGTTCCTCGACTATATTAGCGCTAATTATGCCCGTACCGTTAATTTGCCTATTTTGCGAGTAATTATCGCTTATTGCGGGCACAAACGGAGCCGCCTTCCAAGCACCATTGCCTAGCACAATCCCTGTTGGGTCCAAGCGAACTCGCTCCATTTCCCAAAAGTGTACCATGGGGCGACTTTGCCTCAACTTGTCTATCTACAGCGGTGCACGCATCTACAGCGGTGCACGAAGAGGTGCAGGGGGTGGCCCTTATGGTGTCCCGGGCTGCACCCACTCGCTACAAGGTTCAAGGGTGCACTGCACCGCGGCGGCACCTTGCCTTGCACCCATTTCAATCGTGCACGGGGGTGCAGGGTGCACCGCTGCACCTTGGGGAATCGAAGGCCTAGGTGCAGCGCACCGTGCATAGGTGCAGAGGGTGCACAGACACTTGGCTGAATCGAATAGATCTATTGGCACTCATTACGCCCGTATCGTTAATTTTGCCTACTCTGCGGCTAATTCTCGCTTATTGCGGGCACCGACGGAGCCGCCTTCCAAGCACCATTGCCTAGCACAAGCCCTGTTTAGTCCAAGCGAAGTCGCTTCATTTCCCGAACGTGTTCCTTACGGCGGCTTTGCCTCAACTTGTTTCTGTCTACGGCTGTGCATACGTCACAGGGGTATGGTGTAATGCGGTTGTTCCTTGACTATATTGGCACTCATTACGCCTGTATCGTTAATTTTGCCTACTCTGCGACTAATTCTCGCTTATTGTGGGCACCGACGGAGCCACCTTCCAGTCACCATTGCCTAGCACAAGCTCTGTTGATTCCAAACAAACTCGCTCTATATCCCAAATGTGTACGGTAGGGCGGCTTTGCTTCAACTTGTCTCTATCTACGGCGGTGCACGCTTTACTGGTATATGGTGCGACGTGGTTGTTCCTCGACTATATTAGCGCTAATTATGCCCGTACCGTTAATTTTGCCTATTTTGCGACTAATTCTCGCTTATTGCGGGCGCCGACGGAGCCGCCTTCCAAGCACTATTGCCTAGCACAAGCCCTGTTGAGTCCAAGCGAACCGTCTCCATTTCCCAGAAGTGTACCGCGGGGCGACTTTGCCTCAACCTGTCTTTATCTACGGCTTTGCATGCTTTACACGGAATGGTGCGACGTGTTTGTTCCTCGACTATATTAGCGCTAATTATGCCCGTACCGTTAATTTTGCCTACTTTGCGACTAATTCTCGCTTATTGCGGGCACTAACGGAGCCGCCTTCCAAGCGCCATTGTCTAGCACAAGCCCTGTTGGGTCCAAGCGAACTCGCTCCATTTCCCAAAAGTGTACTCTAAGGCGGCTTTGCCTCAACTTGTCTCTGTCTACGGCTGTGTATACGTCACAGGGGTATGGTGCAACGCGGTTGTTCCTTGACTATATTGGCACTCATTACGCCTGTATCGTTAATTTTGCCTACTCTGCGACTAATTCTCGCTTATTGTGGGCACCGACGGAGCCACCTTCCAGTCACCATTGCCTAGCACAAGCTCTGTTGATTCCAAGCAAACTCGCTCTATATCCCAAATGTGTACGGTAGGGCGGCTTTGCTTCAACTTGTCTCTATCTACGGCGGTGCACGCTTTTCAGGTATATGGTGCGACGTGGTTGTTCCTCGACTATATTAGCGCTAATTATCCCCGTACCGTTAATTTTGCCTATTTTGCGACTAATTCTCGCTTATGGACGACCGCACGCCAAGTTTCATTCTAGACGCCAGCGCTCGTTTCTCCCCTGGCAGAACGATTTAATCTCCAACGGGTGTAGGTTCCCGCCCCCGCTTTCCTTAGCGGTCGCGCCCGCGTTCTGTTCGCGCTACGCGCGAAACGCCTCTTGTTTGCGACTGCGCCTCTTCGGATGACCGGAAATTATGATTGTGTTGTTAATTGTCACGACACCAATGTAAACACGAAAGTGTTGATGCCACCAGTGAAATTCTGCCGATTCACAAGAAAATGGTACGAAACATGCAGACGACAGACATGGATTACTGCGGCGCGGCGAGCGAAGTAAACAACTGGCAAACGAAGCGAGCTCGTTCATTGATCACTCCTGAGTGTATGCCGGTTTTTATATGTAACCCGCATGAATTTAATATTGACGCGTGTACTTATCTTTATCGGGCGACCACTTTTCGCCGCCTAACAAATGTTATCGCACAGCGCGGGACGCGCCTGCATGTATCCGAAGTTTCTGGGAAGTTATCGATGCTTCTATCCGCTGTCTGTTGTCGCCGAACCTTCTGTTATCTGATTTCATCGCCTGACGCGAATGGTGTAGAACTTTGTGGAAGGCACGCGGGTCCCAACGATTAGTCTGGAACATTCGACGGCTGCTGTATAAAAGTCGACGCGCTTAACCCGCTGATCAGATTTTCGACGATCGCCGACCGTGTTCGCCGCTATCATTGTGCTATAAGTGTAGCCTGTTTTGTGGGCACAGGTTCGCCCCATAAAAGTTAGTTTTGTCGCTCACAGTATTGCTACTGTGTTATTCAACGTCACCACCACGTGACAATATTTACTCGGTATATAATCATTTTATTCATATAAGAACTTTCAGTTGTTCCACGAGCGCTTGTCCTGCCTTCTTTCTCGTGTTTCGTTTGTGTGTGCGCTGCGCGAGAATGGAAACGACTTCTGTTGTATGCCCTAGCAGTGGCCGAAGCTCACGCATGCCGAGAAATTCAATATCTGTAAGATGCATTGAACATGACCGGACTTCATTCCCGCATCACCACTGCACCGATCGATCGAATTACTGTACGATACACGCCCGCGCCTTGGTCGCGCCGGCATTGCCGAAGCAGGAATGATTACTAATACTTTCAACTTCCGTCTCTTGAGCACTGTTAAAAAGTGGCCAAGCTGTCTACATTGCTGCCTCTGTGCCATATTGTAAGGGACGTACTAGTTAAAGTTGTGTGCGCATGTCGTGCTTGTGCTATGCAGCGATAAATTTGTTCATTTCCGCACAGTGTCGATGGAAGTCTGTTGTCGCCATCAGAGACAACACGGATTTGTAGCAAACATATTGTGAGAAACTGCAAAAATGACTTTAGCTCGTATGTGCCGTATGTATGTGCCGCATCGTATGTGCTGACGATTTTTCCGGCGGCACATACGATGTCGTTTCCAATTACCTGCTCAGTGTCACTTAGATGGCTAAGCAGACGCTGCCTTTTCGCCGCATTGCCTCCATAAAAATAATCGTCAAGCGTACTGATCTTCTTAAAGGCAAATAGAAGCGTGTAAAGTCTGTTTCACACTGAGTGGAAAACTCGGAACGTATTGCATCGCGATGCGGCAAGCAATGGAGTCGTGCGGCGGCAGCAGCTCGAGCAGGCGCAGACGCTTGAGGGCCGGAGTCGTGATCTGCGTCGTCTGCTACGGCGGCGCGCGCTGGCCGCATTGTCGGGAAGCGTGCTACTGTCAGGGGCAGTGCGCCGATTTCATCGGTACTGCGGGAATTGAGCTGATATTCTTTACTAAACGTTGTGCGACGCCAAACTCTGAGCCTTCATTGGCGATAATCGAGTTCCACAATCTTCTTTTGACAGCATGCTTCGTTTGTTCTTTGGAAACGCCGGCGCACTGACCGCGTGCACGTATATTTATTCACTGTGTGTGCTACCATAATAAGCAGCGACAATACGCACCAAGATTTGCGTCTTGGTGCGTCTTCCAAGATGTGCGTCTTCCCATTTCAATCGTGCACGGGGGTGCAGGGTGCACCGCTGCACCTTGGGGAATCGAAGGCCTAGGTGCAGCGCACCGTGCATAGGTGCAGAGGGTGCACAGACACTTGGCTGAATCGAATAGATCTATTGGCACTCATTACGCCCGTATCGTTAATTTTGCCTACTCTGCGGCTAATCCTCGCTTATTGTAGACACCGACGGACCCGCCTTCCAAGCGCCATTGCCCAGCACAAGCCCTGTTTAGTCCAAACGAATTCGCTCCATTTCCCGAAAGTGTTCCTTACGGCGGCTTTGCCTCATCTTGTCTCTATCTACGGCGGTGCACGCTTTAGAGGGGTATGGTGCGACGTGGTGGTTCCTTGACTATATTGGCACTCATTACGCCCGTATCGTTAATTTTGCCTACTGTGCGACTAATTCTCGCTTATTGTGGGCACCGACGGAGCCGCCTTCCAGACACCATTGCCTAGTCCAAGCGAACTCGCTCCATTTCGCAAAATTGTACCGTAGAGCGGCTTTGCCTCCACTTGTCTCTATCTACGGCGGTGCTCGCTTTACAGGGGTATGGTGCGACGTGGTTGTTCTTCGACTATATTAGCGCTAATTATGCCGTACCGTTAATTTTGCCTATTTTGCGACTAATTCTCGCTTATTGCGGGCACCGACGGAGCCGCCTTCAAAGCGTCATTGCCTAGCACAAGCCCTGTTGTTTAGTCCAAGCGAATTCGCTCCATTTCCCGAAAGTCTTCCTTACGGCGGCTTTGCCTCAACTTGTCTCTGTCTACGGCTGTGTATACGTCACAGGGGTATGGTGCGACGTGGTGATTCCTTGACTATATTGGCACTCATTACGCCCGTATCGTTAATTTTGCCTACTCTGAGACTAGTTCTCGCTTATTGTGGGCCCCGACAGAGCCGCCTTCCAGACACCATTGCCTAGTGCAAGCCCTTTTGCGTCCAAGCGAACTCGCTCCATTTCCCAAAAGCGTACCGTAGGGCGGCTTTGCCTCAACTTGTCTCTACCTACGGCGGTGCACGCTTTACAGGGGTATTGTGCGATGTGATCCTTCCAGGAATATGTTGGCGCAAATTACACCCGTATGGTTAATTTTGCTTACTCTGCGACTAATTCTCACTTATTGTGGACACCCACGAAGCTGCCTTCCAGACACCATTGCCTAGCGCAAGCCCTGTTTAATCCAAGCGAATTCGCTCCATTTCCCGAAAGTGTATTGTAGGGCGGCTTTGCCGCAAGTTTCTCTGTCTATGGCTGTACATGCGTCACAGGGGTATGGTGCAATATGGTGTTTCCTTGACTATATTGGCACTCAATACGCCCGTATCGTTAATTTTGCCAACTCTGCGACTAATTCTCGCTTATTGTGGACACCGACGAAGCCGCCTTCCAGGCACCATTGCCTAGCGCAAGCCCTCTTGAGTCCAAGCGAACTCGCTCAATTTCCCAAAAGTTTACCGTAGGGCGGCTTTGCCTCAACTTGTCTCCACCTACGGCGATGCACGCTTTACAGGGATATGGTGCGACGTGGTTCTTTCACGAATATATTGGCGCTAATTACGCCCGTATGGTTAATTTTGCCTACTCTACGACTAATTCTCACTTATTGTGGACACCGACGAAGCTGCCTTCCAGACACCATTGCCTAGCGCAAGCTCTGTTTAGTCCAAGCGAGCTCGCTCCATTCCCCGAAAGTGCGCCTTACGGTGGCTTTGCCTCAACATCTCTATATGCGTCGGTGCTCCATTGACAGGGGTATGGCGCAATGTGGTTAATTTTTTCTATATTGGCACTAATTACACCCGTATGGTGAAGTTTAACTGCTCTGTGACTAAGTCTTGAGTTTCGGCTCGTTGATACCTACATGCAGATACGTATTGCGACTCGCTACGACGTTCTCAAGGCGCGAGAGAACTGTTTTTTTTTTCTTCAGAAAGTGCTTAAAAGATACCCAGATGCGCCAAACCCGCGCAAAGTCAGCCATGACTGTCTTCAAAAGACTATGCGTTATCGTTTACACCAGCAGCTAACCAGAATATGGTTGGTTACTGCAATACTAGAGAGCGTTAACTTGTCCCATGAAGATGGTGACTTATTGGCTTCCCTTTTGAAACAGGTTGGTGACAAATACTCTCCTATCCTGCTTGAGTTACTCAGATATGCTACACATGCTTTTAATTCTAGCATTTCTGTATACCTCTCTAATCTGTTTGTTTTTTCTCTTCCTCAAAACTTCTCTATTTACCTTGTACCGCTACCTATATGCCTGTAACGGATCCGGTCATATCAATCTCTTCCCTGCTTTTTTCCACCAATACTCAAACTTCTCTTGCTTATCTCGACCGTGGACCAGTTGATGCTTCCGTCCACTCTAAATTTAATTTTCTTTATTTTTTTATATTATTTATAGTGTCTTCAAGGCCAGAAGGCATTACAGAAGGGAGTGGAACCAAATACAGAGCATGTGCAGATAACAGGGTATAATAATAAAAAATTGAAATTATAAAGTGCGGATTAACGAAAGTATTCTTCAATAGCAGTTCTAAAAGCAGATGTATCAGTTATGCTAACAATTGAGGCCGGCAGATGATTTTCTCCATTGGTAGCTTTAGGAATAAATGAATAAAAAATAGGTTCGTCTGACAGTGTGGAACGCTCAATTTATGGCGATGGTCAGTACGAGATGATATGTATATAGGTTCGGGCAAAAGTTCACTTTTTAATTCCGGACTGTAGTAATAAATTTTGTGCAGCAGTGATAAGCGTGCTAACTTCCTACGGGATGAGAGGAGAGGGAAGTTTAAAGTAGCCTTCATACATGTTTCGCTTGATGTCCGAGAATAGTTAATAGGAATGAAACGTGCGCTAAGATTTTATATGGATTCTATCGAATTTGTTAAGTAATCTAAGCCAGGGTCCCATACAGAAGAGGCATATTCAAGCTTAGGACGTATTAGTGTTTTGTACAGAAGTAGCTTTAAGTTAGCGGGTGCCATGGAGAAATTGCGACGTAGGTAACCAAGCGTACGGTTAGCATTGTTTGTGATGTGGTTTATGTGTGTTTGCCAGGAAAAATGAGATGTTATGTGGACGCCTACGTATTTGTAGGAACTGACTTCTTCGAGTACAGAGTTCATCAAGTGATAGTTGGATAGGTTAGACGAAGCAATATGGCGGGAAACCCTCATTAGTTTCCACTTTTAGCTGTTAAGTCGCATTTTCCAAGTGTCGCACCTGTTAGTTACCTTGTCTAGATCAGATTGTAGTTTTAGAGTGTCAGAATTTGATATTACTCTGTAAATGACACAATCGTCTGCAAATAACCTTACAGAGGATGCTACACAGTTAGGTAAATCATTAATATAAATGAGAAAAAGCAAGGGTCCGAGAACAGAACCTTGCGCACCCCGGAACTGACAGGACAAAGCGAAGAGTCAAAATTGTTAGCTGAGACAAATTGTGTTCTATTAGATAAGAAGTTTTCAATCCATGAGATAATATTAGGGTCAATGTTGAGTGTATATAATTTTAGACAAAGTAATTGGTGAGAGACGAGATCAGATGCTTTATAAAAGTCTAAGAAGATGGTGTCAATGTGAAATCCATTATCGAACGCGGCACAGATTTCATGTGTAAATGAAATAAGTTCAGTATCACAGGAAAACGATTTACGGAACCCATTCTGACGAGATGAAAAAAATGAATTTGTTTCTATGAAGTTGATGAGACGGAGAGTGTATTATATGCTCTAGAATTTTACATGGCGCACTTGTTAGAGAAATTGGCTTGTAATTTGAAGGTGAATGCGCGTCACCAGACCTAAATAATAATAATAATAATAATAATAATAATAATAATAATAATAATAATAATAATAAGTTCTTCTGGAAGGTGTACATTACCTATGGGTTTCCCCGGGTGAATCCCTTCGCATTCCATTAGGACGTGCTGAATGGCCTCCGGATTTTTGTTGCAGCATACACATGCCTCATCTTGTTGCGGATATTAACGCGATAGCGTTAAGGATCCCGTGTCGCAGAAAATCCGGCGTCGGCTGTGGCGTCCCGCGCCTGGCGTCAGACGTCGTGTTGGCAAAAATATTTTCGAGCCACACATCCCAGGCCGTTCATGTGACGCAAGAAATTCAATGAACTAATTGAATTTCTCAAGCTAAAATATGTGGAAAAATCGTAAACTACGACTTACATTATAGATCCTAGATTGCAATTTTAATATACGAGAAAACATAATTTTGTTACGCGAAAACTCAAACAAACCGCTTTTCCAGCGTTTCTACAATGGACAGACGGGAGACGGCGTCCGCCATTTGCGCACGCCGGTGCGTAAATATCTCAGAGTCCACGGAGCAGCTCGCCCGCTTCGTTGAAAGACTTCCAGATAGCGCTCGCCCCCGCCGCATCGCGGCCCCTGCAAGTGGCCGCGTTTCGACCAGAAAGCCCGCCTTCGTGCATATGTCGTTCGCCGCGAGCGTTTCCAGGGGACCATTATGGTTACATAAACTTCAGTTGCCCGGAAGCGTGAGAAGTAGTCAGGCATCCTTGAATGCTATCCCGTTCCACTATTAAAGGCGAAGCCTAAGCGTCCTCCGATCTCTTTTTCAAGCGAAGCTTGTATTGGCTCACAAGTTTCGGTGATGGTCTGCTCACGCAGAAACGAAGTTGCTCCCAGAGCAGAGCAGCTGCTGGTAGGGCGGTTTGATGAGTTTACAGCTGCGCCGGCGCCAGAGAGGGACTCATTAGCAAGGATTCCCCAACCAGTCAGAGTCGTTTCGCTTCCGAAGGCTCGCCGTCGGCGCGCCGATCCCGTCGTTAAGGCCTAAATATAGTCCGACGTAGCGTGAACGTGCGCACACGTTATGTCACGTTGGCGAGCACAACAGCGTCTATGGTTCGCCCGATGGTTCGAGGCACTTGCGCCGCCAACGTAACCGGACGCGACCTACGCGCCCGGAGTTTAACGACACTCGTCCGCGCACCGATAACGTCGGAGTTTAAACGCGCCTTTAGAGCCGGTCGAGTCCAGGCAGTCCGACAGCAACGAGAAGATACCGAGCTGAGGGAGCGGGAGGCCGAAGCAATCCGGCACCTTTACTTGTTGGTTGCTTAACCGTGACGAGGATCAGGTGCACGCAAGACAAGCTTCGCTTACCCCCATTTCCCGGTAGGGGAAGGGTTCGTAATTTTTTCCACCCACTTCGACAGTTTCCCGCAGGGGCGTCTGCGTCAGCAGGCGTTTGGTGTGTTGCGACACCACGTACCCGAGCACGCGAGGGTTGGACCCTCCCGCGTTTAACCGTGCGTGGCTTAGCCGCGTCCTGGGAAAAGGGGTCCTGGGGGTTGAGCCGATGCTGAGTGTCAGGACCTTTAAGGCCTCTCGGCGGAGGCAACATACCCCTTTGGCCTCTGCTTCTCGTAGACGGCACCTCCGGACTGACCCACCCGGGGGAAATCGGTAGTTGCCTTTTCCTGTCTCTCGCTCTCCCTCCAACCTTCGTCTTTCTTTCACGTTCGATCTTTCCTGTCTTCTCCTGGCTTCCCTTTACTTCCAGTTTTTTCCAGGCGCCAGGGTTAACCTTGTGTGAATAGCCAACCTAGGTTATTTCATATTTGGTTATAGTGATAACGTACAGCTGGCGTTTGCAGGACCTGTTTTTACAGTCACTGTAGCGTCCCCTTGTAGGGTGGGCGGGTGGCGTTATTGCCGAAAATTACATTTGTCTATGGCTAGTTCCTTCCCTCTCCTTCCTGATCGCCCTCAGAAAAGAGGGCGCACCGAAGATGTGTTCCAGTTCTTTGGACGTCAAAGGCCGAACTTCCCACGATATCCTGGCATTCACTCAGAAAAATCAGACAAACAAGTACGAACAATCTCCCCTTTTTTAGTTTCCAAGTCTTTACCTTGATGCTCTTGGTCCAGGCTACAAGGCATCAATAATGGCAAGTGGTGATCTCCTCTTGGAGCTGCATGATCAGAAACAGTACGAGAAGTTGCCCAGTCTAGTGTCATTTGGAGATGTTCAAGTGACAGTAACTCCACACCGCACTATGAACACTACCCGCGGCGTTGTCTCTGATGATGATTTGCTCCAACTGACAGAGGCTGAGATCTTGTGAGCAGAAGTGAGCAGAATGTTGTCAGTGAGCAGAATGTTGTCAATGTCAAGAGAATTAGGATGAGGCGGGATGGCAAAGAAATTAAAACCAAGTACCTAATACTCACCTTTGATTCATGTGTCCTGCCCGAGTCCTTTGAGGCCGGCTACATTAAGCTCCATGTTAGGCCATACGAGCCAAATCTCCTCAGATGTTTCAAATGCCAGCGTTTGGCTGCCAAACCTACGCGAAGTGTAGTGCCCGTGACCACACCTCTGAATTTTGTGAAAACTCTCTCCACTGTGTAAACTGTAATGGGGAGCACGCCGCATACTCGCGGTCGTGCCCATCCTGGAAAAAGAAAAGTAAATTGTAACAATTAAAGTGAAGGAGAATATACGTTCAAGGAGGTACTTAGGCAGGTATCCTACCTTCCCAAGAACACTTTTGCCCATGTGACGCGTCAGGGGGCAGTGACACAAAAGATTCCGACCCACAAGCAGTGAGTCGGCAGTTACGCCATCTGCCCCCGTGGCGGTTGCAGCTATCACTGCTCCGCCACCGCAGCAGAAGAGGTCATCCACCTCCGGGCAGGTGGCCTCAAAGGTCTCATCCAACGTTCCGAGACCACGTCCAACAAAGCGCTCGGAAGAGCGCGTGTCCAGTGCCTCGCAAAAGGCAATGGGCACAACTACCAGCAAGACGGCGCCACCAGCGCCTAAGGAGCGGCGAGGCGCTCTCGATCGCTCCAAAAAAGACAAAACTCCCGTCACGGCGCCTCCAAAGGGCCCGTGAACTAATCTCAATCTCTTAAACACACAGCACCCAACACATTTCCCATAATGGAGACAGAAATACTACAATGGAATGTTGGAGGTCTTCTTCATAACCTTGACGACTTTAGAGAACTCCTACACAAACATAACCCAAGGTTGCTGTGTGTTCAAGAGACACATCTGAAACCCACATACACAAATTTTCTTCGTCAGTACATAATATATCGTAAAGACCGCAACGAGGCTAATGCCTCCGGCGGTGTTGCAATAGTTGCGGACAACTCTGTAGCTTGTCAACAGATCGCCGTCTAGACGCCCCTTGAGGCAGTATCAGTTCAGGCAATCCTTTTTAACAAACTGGTGACTGTGTGCTCTATACAAATTCCTCCTAACTATCACTTCATGGAAACCGATTTCTATAACCTAATTGATCAGCTTCCTGACCCCTACATACTCGTAGGTGATTTTAACGCCCACAACACGATATGGGGAGATTCGCGATGCGACGCGAGAGGCCGATTTATTGAAAATTTTCTTCTGACCTCTAGTGCCTGCCTGTTCAAGTAAGAAGGAGCTGACGTATTACAGTGTCCAACACAACACATATTCAGCGATAGACCTAGCAATTGGTTCCTCTTCTCTTCTGCCTCACATAGAATGGTCCATGATCAATAAATTGTATGAAAGTGACCATTTTCCTGTAACTTTAAACCTGATAACTCTGCATAAGAACCCTCCACATTTTCCTCGATGGAAATTAGCATCGGCAGACTGGGAGTATTTTAAAGAATCATCTTATTTACCACGAGAATTTACTATAGATGATGCTGTTGCATATTTTACCGCTTTTATTATTGATGCAGCCGAAAATTTTATCCCGCAGACGAATGGTAGTTCACTTACAAGACGTGTTCCCTAGTGGAACGAAGACTGTAGAGAGGCGCGGAAGAGACAGAACAAGGCATGGGGCGTATTACGCATATCGCCTAATGCAGAAAATCCAATTCAGTTTAAACAAATTAAATCACAGGGAAGGCGGACACGACGTCAGGCAAACAGAGAAAGCTGGGTGAGGTTCTTCTCCGGCATTAATTCATACACGCAGGAGGCATAAGTGTGGAATGGCTTAAGAAATCTAAAGGGGCCACAAATCTACCGTTTGCCCTTAGTGGACGACCAAGGGGTTACCGTGGAAGACCAGGCCAATGCTCTGGGCGAACACTTCGAACATATATCAAGCTGCACACATTACACAAAATCATTCCTCAAATATAAACAACTAGCTGAACTTAATGCACTAGATCGTAAATGCTGTCCGGATGAATCATACAACTGTCATTTTAATATCACTGAGCTTAAAGCTGCATTGAGCACATGTAGAAGCTCTGCACCGTTACCTGATAGACTCATGTATGACGTGATTAAGAACTTACACAGAGAGACAAATGACACTTCTGGCACTTTTCAACTCTATCTAGGCCGTCGGATACCTCCCATCCTCATGGAAGGAGAGAGCGCAAACTTTTATTTTCGAATCAACAAGATTCGAGTCCGGCGTCCTTTTAGTGGGTTTGGAAGCTATTGTTATTCCCGTCTTGAAGCTGGGTAAAGACCCTTTCTTGGCGGCAAGTTATCGCCCGATAGCTCTTACAAGTTGTCTGTGTAAGCTATTTGAAAAACTGATTAATCGTAGACTAATACATTTCTTTGAACTGAACAATATGCCTGATCCCTATGAGTGTGGCTTCAGAGAAGGGCAGTCCACGACTGATCATCTTGTGCGCATTGAAGGAACTATCCGTGATGCATTTGTACATAAACAGTTCTTCTTATCGATATTCCTCGCTATGGAGAAGGCGTATGACACAACGTGGCGATACGGGATCTTGCGAGACTTATCGGGAATGGGCATTCGTGGGAATATGTTAAACATACTAGAAAGCTATTTGTCCAAATGTACCTTCCGCGCGAAAGTCGGCGATGTATTATCGCGACCTTTTATACAAGAAACTGGTATACCCCAAAGAGGTGTGCTTAGCTGCACGCTCTTTATCGTGAAGACGAACAGCCTTCGTGCTTCATTACCGCCAGCCATTTTTTATTCCGTTTACGTAGACGACATAAAAATAGGTTTCAAATCCTGCAACCTTGCAGTGTACGAGAGGCAAGTACAACAGGGCTTGATCAAAGTGTCCAAATGGGCAGATCAAAACGGATTTAAAGTGAACCCCAACAAAAGTTCTTGTGTGCTTTTCACAAGAAACAAAGGGCCCATTGCAGATCCCAATATCGAAATGCATGGGCAGATAATACCTGTGAACAAAGAGCACAAGTTCTTAGGCATCATACTTGACTCTCAACTAACTTTTATTCCACACGTAAAGTATCTCAAGGTGAAATGCTTAAAAACAATGAACTTACTGAAAGTTTTATCCCATACAACATGGGGCAAGTTCTTAGGCATCATACTTGACTCTCAACTAACTTTTATTCCACACGTAAAGTATCTCAAGGTGAAATGCTTAAAAACAATGAACTTACTGAAAGTTTTATCCCATACAACATGGGGCAGCGACAGGAAACGTTTAATGAATCCTTACAAGAGCCTCATTCGATCACGAGTGGACTATGGTGCCGTGATCTATCATTCTGCTGCCCCTAGTGCGCTAAAAATTCTAGATCCGGTCCACCATCTAGGAATCCGACTGGCCACTGGCGCTTTCAGAACAAGTCCCATTGAAAGCTTATATGTAGAACCAAATGAGTGGACACACCATCTTCAGAGAACGTACATCAGCCAAACATATTTTCTAAAAGCTCACTCTAATCCTTAACATCCGTATTTTAATACCGTTAACGATATGAGATGTGCTACCCTCTTTCGTAATCGTCCATCAGTAAGACAGCCCTTTTTACTGCGTGTGAGGGAGCTTAGCGTTGAAATGGATGTCCCACTCCTCAAACATCGCTTAATGCCTCCAGCTAAGCTACTACCTCCTTGGTAGTGGCAGCTAAGACAATGTGATATATCTTTCCTACTGTCAGGATTGGGGGCTCAATCCCATCGCTCGAGATCCGTTGCCAAGATTGGAGTCCGGCATGAATTCGAAGGTAGCTGGCCCATGCCGCCGTCCAACTTAAACACGCTGAGGACGTTGATGAAGGGAAGAACTGCTTCTCATCGAGAACGAGGAAAATGGGTTTATTTACAGAAATTAAATCAGTCTAACATGACTGCTTAAGAAAAAGAGTGTCAGTCCAACCTGACTGCACGAGAGAAGTGTGTCGAGCCTCCGCCCAACAGCCGTTTTTAAACGCTCGGTCCTTCGGCGATACAAAGCAGCGAATGTTCGTTTCGTCATCGCAAAACTAGCCGCCTCCCGCGACAAGGTGACGCACACACACACGCAAACACACAGGTGCGAAGGACAGGAGCCGACGACAGAGGGGAGTCGTTCCGCAGTATCGTTTACGCCCACACACACGCAAACACACAGGTGCGAAAGACTGGAGCCGCCGACAGAGGGGAGTCGTTCCGGGAAGCTCGGAGACATTCTGGGTAGCTCGTTGTCCCGCCGCGGCTTGCTCATGCGTAGCGAAATCAGGTTCGCGCTGGGGACCTCGGGCACAATAGTTCGTCCGTCGAACCCGTTTCGTCACAACGGAGATGGGGCTCGTGGATGGAGGCGGTTTTCAGCACAAAGCCCGCTTCTTCGAACGCAGTCTAGCTGCAGCGACGGAGAGTGGGGGATGCGCGCCTTGTCCCCCAGTCGTAATTGGGTGGCAATTTTTCCTTGCAGCTCGCCATTCTTAACACTACAAGTTACAAAGCACGCTCCAGAGATTGAAATCCGAATGCATTTCCTGGAACTGCAGTACAAGCACTCCTGCACGGAGTTCTACACAGACGCATCGAAGTCACGCGACGGGGTGTCCTACGCAGCCGTCGATCCATCGTTCTCGGAATCTGATGTACTGCATTCGGAAACAAGTATCTTTACGTCTGAGGCCTACGCACTATTGTCGGCTGTGAAGCATATAAGGAAATCAAAACTCCAAAAATCAGTTATATATACGGACTCCCTAAGTATTGTGAAGGCCTTGTCATTCTGTAAGCACAAAAATCCAGTAATTATTGAACTCTATTCCGTCCTCTGTAAAGCGTATATATCTAACCAGCATGTGGTTATATGCTGGGTGCCTTGCCATAGGGGCATCGAGGGTAACGTTCTAGCGTACCAGATGGCCACATCCATTGCATCGCATTCTGTTAATCCTACCGCTGCAGTCCCTGTCACAGGTATGAGGCCCTTCTTGCACAGGAAACTACGAAACTACTAAACTACTGGCAACGCTTGTGGGATATGAAAACAAATAATAAGCTGCACGTAATAAAGCCGCAATTAGGTTTCTGGCCTTCTGTAACAAAATCACGCCGAACAGATGTCCTATTTTGTCGTCTTAGGATAGGACAAACATTTGGCACCCATAACTTTTTACTTACTGAAAATGAACCTCCAACCTGTGGTAGATGCGGGGAGAGGCTGATCGTCCTCCACGTCCTCCTGGAGTGTCGAGAAGCCGAATCTGAGAGAAAACAACATTTTCCCCTAGCATATCGGCAGCACATCCCCCTTCATCCTGTAATGCTACTCGGCTCAGAACCGCTCTTAGACACTAACGCAGTCCCAGGTTTCCTGAAGGATGTTGTGTTACATGTTATTAGCCCCATACATTCGTAGTGCTTCCTCTCTTCAGAGGATGCCACTGTGATAGTTGTTTCGTATAGCACATGCCTCTAGGCCCTTGTGTTTCAATGGCTCTGCCGAGGCAGTAGTGCTCTAGCCAATTTTAACATCTCACATATTTTTATGTAGTGTCATTTTTTCGCGATGCATTTTAGTGTTCATAGTACACGTCATAAGTGATTGCCGTAATGTTATTACACGTAGATTTTATGTAATTTTCATCAACTCTTTTATACCCCTTTTCAGCCACGTTACATTAACTTTACAGAACTCATTAGTCCACTGCGAACTCATTAACAGTAGCATGGCGCTCGTTGGCCATACCTGGCCCTTGCGCTATTAAACGTCAAACATTCATTCATTCACTTCGACAGTTCTCATTTTATGGCTTGCATTGCCATTCTATATTATTATCACAGGGTGTCTACCAACCGGGAAAATCGGGAATTCTCAGGGATTTTGAATAGTCTAGAAGTACTCAAGGAATTTGTGCTTCTATCAGGAAAAATTAGCTGTAATTTAATTGAAAGGGAACGAAAGTCGCGGTAATGCTGGCTCGAGTCACACAGAGGAATCGTAATGAATCGTTTTTGACGCCCCGTCGTCGGCTGGCGGAGTTCCTGCTTACAGTCAACGACCGACTTTCCGGACGACCGATAATTCGGACGGTTTTGCGGCACCACCACGTGCGCCATAGAGTCAACGTATAAAAACGTCTGAAATTTCAGACGCAACAACCCTTCGCCGTCCGATTCTCCGAACTTTTCTGTCGTGACCGCAGGTCCGAAACGGCATTAATCAAAGCGACCGCCGCCGCCATTTTGATTACCTCGCCGCCTCGAACCGGCTCTCTCGCACGCAGATCCGTTGGTACTAACGCTGCAACGCTAGGCTTAGCTGCTTCGACGCTAGCTATTAAGCTTCTTGTCGTTCTGTGCCGTTTTTTTCATTGAACGAATTCGCCGCTGTCAGCAATGGCACCGAATCCGCCTTTGTGGTCCTCGCGATTGGCTTCGAAGCTCGGAAAGCTCGGTGCGTTGCATAATGCTAGTTCCCGAAAGTCAGCTTCGCCTCAAGAAAGTAATGTTACGCTGTGAAGCAAACGCAAAAGTATTGCGGTGAAGCATGAGAGTACGAAGGGACAATTGTCACGGGACACAGTACGTATTCCTCAATTATACACGCGTGCACCCGCCATCTCCTGTCACAGTACGAGCACCGATATGCCTAATAAGTGTACTGGCAGGCTTTCGGAGCTGTTTCGTATGTCCCTGTGGGGACTTGCGCCCTTAAGGGCAATAAAAGACATGCATTCATTTTTTTCGAACAGCCCGATTTTTCGGACGTTTTCGAGGCCCCTAGGGAGTACAAAAAAATGGGACGTTGACTGTACAAATGACCAAGAGGATGCCTCAAATTGTCCGTGGGGTGAACGCGCGGCGCAAGGAGGACGAGAACGGAAAGGACCTACGCATTTATGAATAAATAGGAAAGAAAGCATGCCGCCGCTTCTTTGAAGGAGCTTGATTTCAAAAAACAAAGTGTTGCCTGAAGCCGAGATGCAGGTGTCCCTCTATCAAACTCTTTAAAGGAGTGAAACGCAATAACGAGGCGTTGTGGGTAGGCTAAGCGTATATTAGGGCACATCGTTCTCTAGGTGACCTTGCTACCTTGCTTCAGCATATGTCAGGATAGTTGACGTTGACTTACCAGCTGTTGAGAGAGGATCTCACTTGTGACAAAACTTGCTCTTTATGCCATTGAGCTTGCTATTAGTTGTTACAAATAGCCTATGTTCGAAAATATTTGCTTCTGTATGCTTATTCATTTTATTCGTATTTGAGGATGTTCGACTCGATTCGCAGTGGGTTTTACCATTTTTCTTTTTCGCAGATATTTTATTAGCTGTGCATTTTACTAACCATTCTGTTTTCTTTTTGAATGAAATAAACACTACTCCTTAATATTCAAACTGGATTAAGTCGTTTTTTTTTATTTTTGAACATGCTCACTAGAGAGTAAAAGCTTTGGGCGACATGGTGTCAGCCCGTCTTGACATAAAACAAAGTTCTACGTCACTCAGGGAATTTCGCAATGACACTCAGGGAAAACCTGGAAAACTCAGGGAATTGAGAAATGTCAACTAGGTAGACACCCTGGTATATCACCTACGTTAATGTAAATATTTGGTAGCGACATCTTGCGACGCTTTGTCTGACCACACCGCATTAGAAATGTTTTTGTTACATGCGTGTTCTCGTCGAATGAAAAATATGCAGAATTAATGTTTACGTTTACGTCGCGGCCGACAACCTATACACCAGCAGCAAGTAGAACATGGTTGGTTACCGAAATAATAGCCGTTTCCTCTGTGGTTAAACTCTGCGTCACAAGATGGTGCCACCTACTTGGCCGCTCGCGCCACCGTCTCCACAACCAGGCATTCCGTGAACTGCAATACGTTTACAGACAGACCAAAACTTTCTTATATCTGCGTCCTCCTTGGTTAAAGTCTGCGTCACTTGATCGCGCCAACAACCCTGCCGATTGCGTTAAAGGGCAACTCCGGCGTTTTCTTAACCATATTAGGATAATAAACAGCTTTAGTTTAGCGCGGAATAGCGGGGTCGAAATGCGCATGCGCAGAACGCTAAACGACCAGTACTGTTTAGCGTTTAGCGTACGCGCGCTATTTCTCCGATTTTACGCTACCGTCTTTGCGTGGTTTACGTTGCTATCACGTGGTGCAAGATGACGACAAATGTTCAACTGCGCCGTTGCGAAGCCAACTTTACGGGCGTGATGCCGACTCGTCGTTTCCGTCAATGCCACCGACATTGCAATCAGCGGAACATCGAACGTGTGCTGCATTCATCGGCTCCGTGTTTCAGGTACGGTATCCGACGATATTAAGTCAAGGACATTGGTGAAGTGATACGAAACACATCATATTGACACTTGTATTCCAGTATGACTGGATGCAGCGCACCATACTGCACAAACCACACGTAAAGTGGCAAAGCCTTTTACGCGGTGTAGTGCGGAGGGATAGACGTGCGCCGGCGACTAGTATGGGCACTGCGTGTGGGCCGAGGCCAGCCGGCTCCGAAAGGGACCACGATATGCGAGGTGCATTCACCTTGTTTACAGAGGTGAGTTTGCCTTGTTTATACTAAAGCAACATTTATCTCGAGTAACACCCTTATCGCTGAGATGCGTACGTACGCCTGGCATGAAAGGTTGTTCACTTGTACGATTTTTGGCATACATGTGCAGCGTGACACAGATACGGGGCAAAGAATGAACTATATGTCTCTGTCGCGCTGCACATATACGCCAAGAATGTTAACCTACTAACTCGCCTGATTCGCTGTGTTGCTTGTACGGTTGTTCTGACTATGCGACTCTAGAACAGTGTGTTCAAAACAGAGTAAATACTAGCAGATACAATTTGCCCGCTGCACCCAGGTTTTTCGCTCCTCTTTTTCTTTCTTTTTCTTCTTTTTTTTTTTGTCGGCGTACTGATTTTTTATGTAACGTTGATTAATGTGCTAGTGTTAATTGTTTTGTAGTAAGCGAGAACCTCGCGCGCTTCCGCTTAGGCGAGAGACAGCTGTGATAGCTTCAGCATTTACCGCCCACAATGTTACTTGTTCGATCGATCTTAGTCGACGTGAGCAATGTAAAATTCTGCTTGTATGTTTAATAAGCGCTGTGTTATAGTAAATTGACCTGAGTAGTATGAGGAGACCAAGAAAAATGTGTTGTCTTATTACAGCCTACAAGGTGTGAATAATTACTTTGCAAGTTTGTCATTTTGATGTGATTAGTGCAATAAAAATAACATGTTGTTATTCTTAATTGCTTGTTGCCTTTCCAATTGCTTTGAATTCTGCCCCCCGAGGCGCCACGAACCAGCACTCGTGCCCGGCTTCCAGCAGCCATCGGTCATCCATTCCCTTGTACGAAATAAATTTGATCTAGAAGCTCGTGCATCTTGAATCTTTGTATCGGCGCTGTGCCAGCTGGCCCTGTAGATTCCCAAGCTCTAGCTTCCGCCCGGCAAAACGTCCCCTAGCTGCGCCAATTGCGGGAACAAGACTCGTCGAAACTTTCTGCAGAGCTGCTGCTACAAAGCGGCTGTTTAGTCTGCGGTATGAATGAATCGTAAAAATAAGTTTTGCATAAAATGTGCGCTTGTAAACATTTCAAATGTGTTTAAATCCACGTGTCTGCGCCGCATATATCGAGATCGTGCAGCTGTTGTGAGCGACGGTTAGTAATGAATGACGCTCTGTTAACTATCACAGACCCGATAGTTCTCTTGGCGACAATCATTAAACGGCTGGTTCCGGCACCCACAATGCGCTCACATAATTTTACACCTTACGTGCGTGAAGTTTTCCTTAAACGCCTTTTAAACCATTTCTTGCCTTCCGGCCTCGGCGAGAAAACTTCATATGCATGCTGCACCGCTTTTTGTTGCAAAGTACAGCGCGTTCGCACTCGAATTTTTTAGCTGTTCGAGCCGTGAGGGTAATCACGATTTTATTCCGGGGAACCGAGGTGCTGTATGTACGTTCGTGCGTGTGTTTCCATGTGTACGTGCATATACGTACATACAAACTAAAAATTTCGAGGGGTTGGAACCCTACTCCCCTCCGGCTACGCCAATGGTTCGAGCGTAGCCTGCACATTAAAAAATGCCATCTGGCTCAGCGCTTGCGAACAATTGCCGTATGTAGGTCGCGACCAGCAGGCAAAAAAAAATAGAACACCGCGCGGCATTTGCCTCCTGCGCACGCGACAACTGGCTTCACTACATAACTGGAACATAATGACGAACCTGGATGGATGGATGGATGGATGGATGGATGGATGGATGCATGGATGGATGGATGGATGGATGGATGGATGGATGGATGGATGGATGGATGGATGGATGGACGGACGGATGGACGGATGGACGGATGGACGGACGGACGGATGGACGGACGGACGGACGGATGGACGGACGGATGGACGGACGGACGGACGGACGGATGGACGGACGGACGGACGGATGTTATGAGCGTCCCCTATCGAACGGGGCGGTGGGTTGCACCACCAAGCTCTTGCTATTATACTGCCTAATGTCCTACCTAATTTTTTTAAGAAAAAAAATACTATGAACTCCCACAACCAAATTTTCTGACTCCCTATTGCAAACTTTACTTTTGCACGCCTCCGTTTTTTGTCGTTTCCCTACTTTTCTCCCACCAATCTTCCAATCGCCTCTTACTTATCTCTATTGCGGACGTTTTCTTTTCCCCTGCTCTCGCTGAACTCAAGGGCTTCAAGGAGGCCATCCACCCTCCGAGATGCCAGTGCCACCTTTTGGTAAAGTCGTGAGATAGGCGCGACGATGGGATATCGCCTCTGTGATTGCAAGATTTCGGAGGCTACGGTAGACAGTTTGTACTACTGTTCTGCCGCAGATCGGCGCACATGGAAAGTACTAAGTAGCACTAAGTACTAAGTAGTGTATATACCTGTGGTAGCATATACAGTATCTCTAGCACTAAGACAACGCGCTCCGAGAGGCTTTACGCGCCTCTGGCCTCTATTGCGCTGCCTCTCGCGCTTTCCAGACGCACACACAGATAGACTTGCTTAGGTGTGATATGTATGCGAAATTCAAAGCGTAATGGAATAGCGTCCCGCATGTCTTGTCACAGGTAGGGTGGTTCAATTTGCTTAGAAACTCATCAATAATCTTAAATAACCAATAAACGAGGTACCAAAACTGAAACGGGTAGCTGCTTCGTGTGACCTCAGGATGGGTCGATTGCGTCACATCCCACACTACCGTGATGTAAACACGCAGAGCGCGTGCTGAAGACGCAGTACACGTGGCGCTAACGCCAAAGAAGTGAAGCTGATGATGTCTCCTGACGTCTCGGGGAGTTCTTCCAGCTCTTTCGAACTAGACAGCGGCGATTTCAGTGACAATTTCAGCGAAAGTTATATTTATTTATTTATTTTATTGTACCCTAAAGACTGAAGTATTACAGAGGGAAGTTGGTAAAAAACATGCACAAGTGAATAACAAAGCAGCAAAATATGGTTAGTTATTACAGCAAAATTGATTAGTTAGTTACATCCGGGGGTGATGATTACTGATAAGGCCGAACGAAACTTTGAGTTGTCCTTGATTGTGACAACTGCGTCAGGAAGGTGGTTCCATTCCTGAGAGGTCCCAGGAGTTATATACTGTATATCTGAGCGCTGAAGGATCGCCGCTTTTGAGCAGCTGACGAGCCTAAGCTGAACGCATTATGCTGCGTCAAGACGAAGAGAAGCACCGGTTATCACGTCTGTCAAAACGATGATTGTCGACCGTCCTCTCGTAGGAAAAGGAGCCAGCTTCGTCGTTTCTGGACGAAGTGGCGGGCAACGTTTTTAGATTAGGTCCTAATCTAAAAACGTTGGTGGCGTTGTAGTCTCTGACGTCACAAACAGAGGGTGGGCAGTAAATAGTCATACATTCGTGGGCCTGAGTCTGGAACACGCAAACAATCTCTAAAATTAATTTTCAGGAAACCTAAACGACTTGCAGCCATATAGTTTGGCGCTGATAATGAGAGTGCAAAAGAGAACGTATGTTCAAACATTAATTAAGGTCAGTGGACATCGCAAAATCGCCGGAGTTGCCTACAGTAACCCGGTATTTCGCAATGAAGCTTTATGGCGACAGCTGAATTCGAAACACAGCTAAACATGCAAATTACCCGCCTATGATCGGCCTTCTCTATCCCTTTGGCCATTTTGCTTTTCACAGACTGCCACAGACGCTTCATTGTGGCTTCGGCTTGTTGTGCTTAAAGTTCGATGAATACATGATGATAAATTTCACGTTTCGGCCTATTTAACGTACCAAACCACGATCTGATTTGCGCGACGAAAGACGGCGCGCGAGATTGAGCTGCGATCGTCGGCTTCCCTCGCGAGCTTTCGCTTTACACCTACACCATGCGGTGCGCGGCGATGGCGGCGACTGCGGCAGAAATGCGCCTGGTGCGTCCATCGCAATAAATGTAGTGTTAAGAATGGCGAGCTGCAAGGAAAAATTGCCACCCAATTACGACTGGGGGACAAGACGCGCATCCCCCACTCTCCGTCGCTGCAGCTAGGCTGCGTTCGAAGAAGCGGGCTTTGTGCTGAAAACCGCCTCCATCCACCAGCCCCATCGCCGTTGTGACGAAACGGGTTCGACGGACGAACTATTGTGCCCGAGGTCCCCAGCGCCGACCTGATTTGCTACGCGTGAGCAAGCCGCAGCGGGACAACGAGCTACCCAGAATGTCTCCGAGGTACCCGGAACGACTCCCCTCTGACGTCGGCTCCAGACCTCGGAATGTGTGTGCCTTTGTGTGCGTAAACTGTTCTTCGGGGCGGCGGCGAATTTACAATGAGTAAACGAACGCTCGCGTCACCTTGTTTCGCGGGAGGCGGCTAGTTTTGCGATGACGAAACGAACCTTTGCCGCCAGGTATCGCCGGCGGACCGAGTGTTTAAAAACGGCTGGTGTGCGGATGCTCGACACACTTTCTCTTGAGCAGTCATGTTGGACTGACATTCTTTTTCTCAAGCAGTCATGTTAGACTGATTTAAATACTGTAAATAAACCCATATTCCTCGTTCTCGATGAGAAGCAGTTCTTCCCTTCATCAACGTCCTCAGCGTGGATAAGTTGGACGACGGCATGGGCCAGCTACCTTCGAATTCATGCCGAACTCCAATCTTGGCAACGGATCTCGAGCGATGGGATTGAGCCCCCAATCCTGACAGTAGGAGACGCTGTACGATTCGGCGTCCGACACGGCGTCGGACGCAATCGCACCCGCTGGACGCCATATCAAACGCCGAACCGTACCGTGTGTCTGCTGCTGCACGGCAGCAAGTTCAAGGTGGGATTATTATGCGAGAAAAAGAAAAAGAAACATACTTCTTGATTGAGAAAGTGGGGGGAGGGGGTGACGTTCATTACGCGAGTGCGTCCATTAAGCGAGTAACTACGGTATTTCAATGCACGCGGCCGAGTTTTGCGAAAACCAGAAAAGAGCGTCTGTCCTGTCACGTCCTTGTTTACCCCCTGCTGTTAAACCGTTCATACATTTACAGTAAAGCTTGGAGCAAGTTGGACTATATTTTGTATTTTGCCCGATTGCATAATTCAGAATCAGTTTTATTCGTGACAAAAACGGGGATAATTACATGATAAGTATTTACAGAATAAGGTCCCGTAGTCAGAGACTGAAATGGGACCTCCTCTGCATGATGAGTAGAATTAATAATACAAACAACAATGGCAACATGCAAAATTCATGATGATAAAAGTTTTTAGGAGACAAGGCATAAATGAACAGAAAAGCAGAAGAATTTATTAAACAATAATAAAACTTCACATTAGTCAACAAAAGGTGAAACTACGAAGGGAGCTTAAGAAAAAAAGTAAATAAAAAAATGCGGGAGACAAATATAGAAACAAAGTGAAAGTTAAAAATACAACACATACTACACTCAAATGGGAAAGTCGGAGAAAGCTAAAAGAAAGTGCTTAAGTTCTGTACGAAATTTGTGAGCTTTGAACAATTTTAAAGGGAATGGTAATGTGTTCCAGAGAGATAAAGCTGAAAAGTGTAATGACTGCTTACATAGTCGGTGCGAACGAAGGGTAAAATGAAGTTCATATTGCCTGCAAATCTAATATTGTTTATATTAGTAAGGGATGTCTTTGGTATGATGGTTACTGAAATGTCATTGTTTAATGCCCAAAAAATAAATATGGCCAGGTTATATTTAACAAGGTCAGTCACATTCACAGCTGATTTGTGCTAATTCTATGAGGTGAAAATGTTATTAGGCGAATAGCTTGATTCTGAATGACTTGCGACAAAGTTAAGTGACTGTTATAAGTGTTTCCCCATGATTCAATGTTATAATTAATATGAGAATGAACAAAAGCATAATAAAGTGACTTAAGAGTAGAAAGTGAGAAATATGGTCGTGCTATGAAAAAAACGAGTATTCCATATGCCATTTTCTTTTTTACATTAGCTATGTGAAGGTGAAATTTAAGGTGGCGATCAAATTCCACACCTACATAGATGCAATGATCAATGCAGCGATTAGGTGATTGTTGATTGAAATAGACTGAAGGAGCTCAAGCAATCGCTGATGCGAGGCAAAAACAACAAAATTGGTCTTATTGTGGTTAACCTGCAGTTTATTAGGTTCACACCATGTGGAAATTTTCACGAGATCTTCGTTTAGCTTACTTGTTAGCGTTGTTACACAATGGTTAGAAATATATATAATAGTGTCGTCAGTGTACAGAATGCACTTCGATGAGCAGAGGGAACTAGGCAGATCATTAATACAAGTTAGGAAACGTAGGGGACCTAATATGGACCCCTGTGGCAAACCAATGTTAGTAGTAGTTTCTTTAGCATAGTACACAGAAACGTTAACAACTTGTTTTAAATTCTATCTTGCAAGTAACTGCGGATTAGAAATAGAGGCGGTCCAGGTATTCCAACAGCTTCAAGTTTAGCACAAATAATTGTGTGATTAGATCTGTTGAAGGCCTTGGATAGGTCAATGAATATTGAGGCTGCAAATTTACCTTCATCAATCGCTTTTTTCAGATAATCAGTAAGAGATATAGGTGCTAGAGTAGTTGAAAAGTCAGAACGAAAGCCAAACTGATAAGGGGAAAGAATACTAAATTTATCTAAATATTTTGTTAGACGGTTTTTTTTATAAGTTTTTCAATATCTTTATTAAAACATAGAAGAATGCAAATGGGTCTATAATTCTGTGTAGGCGTGTGATCACCTTTTTTTGAAAACATGAATGACTCGACCGTGTTTGAGTTCACGTGGGAAAATATCAGTTTTAAAAGTCAGGTTAATTATAGCTGAGAGGACGTTAGCAATATGTTGTGCGATCATTTTAATGTGATAAGCGTTAATATTATCTAGGCTAGCACTAGTGGCTTGAAGGGTTCTAATTATTAGAATTACTTCATCAGGTGTTCTTGGAAAAAGGAAAAATGAGTGAGGTAAGCGGTTAAAGGACATGTTAAAGCATGAAGTGGAATCAGAAGTGCTATTGAAGAAAGCACCACAAAAGGCATTTGCAATATCAAGCAGATTAATGTATACCATGTCATTGTGAATGATTCTCGAAATGACGTTCTGAGGCTTATGGTTTAAAAAGGTGTTAACTATTTCCCACTTTTTCCTAGTTCTATAATTTTTTGTTCATTATAATTCCTCTTTGCACTCCTCAGCTGTGCAGAAAGTGAGTTAGAAAATTTTTTGTAAAGGGCAAGTAGTTTAGTATTGAAAGGTTGCTTCTTAGTATTTTTATACAAATTTTCACGAGACCGCATTGCTTTCAGAAGGCTATCTGCAAGCCATGGATTTAGTTCTTATTAATTAATCAACCTCTCAAATATTATATTCAGAGCAAGAGCGTCAATCAAAATTCTGGGCCATCCTGAAAAATTTGCACTTCAGCTTTGTGCTGCTCAATACATCCTATTAAAGGTTTTTTCCAAGCCTGAAAGAAAGCCTCCAAATACGAAAAAATGTTGGGGCACTTCCTTCCAAGTCAGTATCCACATTGGCCACTAAACCCAACCGCACGCCATTATCTTGCTTTTGTTAACGTCGAGGTGTCCTTCGTGCATTAGTGCCAGGACAGTTGGCCTTGATGCCTGTGGTATTACAACTCTGATCTTCCATAGCAAACACCCCTGCTCAATACAGAGCACATGCTGATGCGAGAAATATGCACAGTACTTTTGGTTCGTTTTCCTTTGGTTAGTCTCGCCACCTCATGTCAATTACTGCTTTAAGTAGCACGTCCTTTTCTGTTTCTTGTGCAATATCTTTTGCAGTGAAAAACGCTTTTATCAACGGCGAGAAAAAAATTGATTTGTTGTACTAATGGAAGGCGTGATGAGACATCCGCATGCTTGACACTTGGCCCTTTCTTATATTAGAGAGTGTACCGATAAGAAGCAAACAAGTTTTTTCATCATTCCACTTGTGCTGCTGCCATTTGGAGAATGCCTTCTCGGATTGAAATGAGTCAATTGTTAATGGTCAACATTTTATTATCTCTAACTCTTGCTGACCAATTATAATTCTAAATTGGAAGAAAAAGTTACGAAGAACAGTATGTGGTGCAAACTGTTGGTGAAACCTTGGTTCTAGAGATGGATGCAATCAGATTACTGTATGTAAGTCGGTTGTTATAAGGCACATCATACCTATTGCTTAAAATCGCAGTCTTTATATTATTACATAGGCGTATGCACTTTATTCCATGTGTATTACAAAGTAAAAAAGTTCATCACAAATCATCGACGATGATTCTCAATAAGACTTGTTGCTAGGCAAGTTGGTTCATACTGTGACAAAGAATAAAGGTAATTGAAAGGTAGTGCTTGTCCGTGTATCTTACTATATTCTTGTGTTGAAATTCGTGCAGTAAATTTATTTCCTCGCAGTGATCCTCAATGTAAATGAATAGCCCAAATGAACACACAAGCAAACAAAAGAGCGAGAGAAAGAGCAAAAGGATGTTTTCCTTACCGAGTCCAACCGCCATCTACCGACGTACCTACAACTTACCTGCTACAAAAGTGACAGAAAGAGCCCAAGAAAGTTATTTGCTTTAAAAAGTCCAGGCTAACAAATGGTGCTGCCTTCACAGCAATGCATACAATGGCAGAGCTGTGGCATCTTTCATTGCATGGTGATGCACATGAGTGCTTTTGTATGCGCATAAGTTTGCAAGTGACTAATCTGTGTTCTGTAGTCTCCCTGTGAGATGAAAAATGCCACTGACTGATTGTGCCATAAATAGGTATCATCACTAAACATGAATAGCACTAGTGGCATATCCTACCGCTTCCCACCAATGTCAGTGTACATTCATGATCACACTCATCTGTCACTGTTTCCAGCATGTTTCCATTGCACGACTTAATGACCCCGGTCACCACTGCTGATGGAAAAATTCTGATAAAAAATGTTCCACAGCATTTTCTACGTTACCACTGCTGGACTGTGACCAGTTGCACTAAAGAAAAGGCTACCACAAAAATTCATTGTCGGTCCCTTTAACTAACCTGAGGAAGACCTTCAGCTTGGTTACCAAGGTGGATGCCAGAGCTTGGGCTATGGCCTCAACCCTTTCTTTTGCCAGACAAATGCCTGCTTCATCATTATGGTGGCCAAGACAGTGCACCCTACTTTGTAGAAACTGACATTTCTTCGTGTTAATACGCAAGCCGTGTTTACGCAGCCTTTCCAGAACTTGTTCCGTTCATTGCTGGCATTTCTGTTCTGTTCTACCTGAAATTAGAACATCACCTAGACAACAAACTGTGCTTGCTATTCTATTTAAGGGACTCCATTACGGACTGAAGTATTTCCAGTGCACTAGGAATTCCAGAAGGCAACCTGGTATATTGAACAGCCTAAGATTAGTACTGATAGTAAGCACCTTTTATGACTTCCCATCCCCTTTTAGCTGCATGTATGCCTTCAACAAATCCAAGACTGTGAACTTCTTTCCACCAGCCAAGGACGCAAAGACATCCTCTTGCAAAGGTATCAGGTAATGCACCACAGTGAGACAGGGGTCCAAAGCTACATGACAATCTCCGCGAAACCTGATAGTTGCGTCATCACTCTTGGGAACAATTACAAGAGGCGTCACCTATTCGCTTTCTCCTGCCCTATTCGCTTTCTCCTGCACTGAGTATAACACTCCTTTGGCTTCAAGGTCATCCAAGTTGTCCGCTCTCCGTCAGCCAGTGCCACAACCAACGACAGCCTAAAACAAGCACCATCACGCCATACAATAATGTCATGCTGCTTTTTCCTGTGACATTTGTGCCTTTGTAAGTATGCAGCCAGAAATTAACTTGCTCTAGCTGCATCCTAGCAAAATGCCTGATCAGTTCATTTTCTGGAATAATAGATACGGTCGACCCAAAGTCTATCTCCACTGAAATCCATTTTCTGTTCACATTCAAATGAAATTTGTATGAGAGAGAGAGAAAATGAAAAGGAGAAAGGCAGGGATGTTAACCAGACATACGTTGCTACCCTGCACTGCAGAAAAGGGATATAGGAATGCAAAGAGCGAGAGGTGAGAGAGAAAGAGCACTAGTTGTACGCATACTTGAAGGTGCTGTATACGGACAATTTTGCTTATGGACCAAATATGTACAATCGAACACTCGACACTTCATCTTCTTCAACAAAACTGTTCCGTTTAGTATTGCACATGCTAGCCAAGTGCCTTATCTTAGAGCAATTAAAGTGTCTCGATGACAGCATTGGGGTCAATGCTCTTGCCAACATCTCAAGCACAGTGGTCCACTGTGTAGTCCAGCCATCCTCTTTCGAGACAACATAGTTTTCTGACGAAGCTTGTTTCCCCATGGCCAGTTGGTGTCCAGAGGAGACTGGGTCGAGGTGCGCCCTGCCTCAGCATGTTTTTCAAATGCAATGTGACATACACATTGCCATGAAGGTTAATCATGGCCGGTCGTTGCTGAAACTGTCCCGATCACACCAATTTTGCATGTTCTTCGGCAGCTTCCACAGATGTGACATGGTGCAAGCCTTTTCCTATGTTATTGCTGTCTTCAATAGCCAGCAGCTTGCATCGGACATCCTCGCTGTGTGCCCTCCCACAACCAGTTGATCCCACAGTGCTTCATTCCAAAAATATGCCTACCTCACAATTCATTGCCAGCTTCTTCAGTTGTACAATAATGTTGTCTGCCAACTCTTGTGTGCATTTGTGGAAGCCAAACTGCTCTGCTGCAACAAAAAACAAACCTCTTTGGTGGGTAACACTTTAGAAGCAACTGCTTCAGCGGCTCATATGTTTTCTTTCCAGGGGTCTCAGGAAACACCAAATTGTGTAGGGTCACATAGGCACTTTTCCTCAGCACTGTGATAAACATATCAGAGTGAAACTGTTGACACTAGCAAATGCATTGAAGCATTCAATGTAGGCTTTCAGGTTACCTGTTGCTGGACAGAACTTCAGCAGGTGTTTCATGAGCACCTAGCTGGCTTCTGTACTTTCTTTTGTGTCTGGCAAGATGCCTGAATTTTCTGCACATCCAAGACTGCCGTGGATTATTTAGCCATCCTTATCATCACTGTTAGAGGCCAGACATACACCAGGCAGAAGACACATTTATTCGGCAGTGGCTTGCACACCAATATGAATACGATAAGACACACAGCCCAATGCAGCTCGGGTTTATATACATAAATAGGTGTCACTGCTTATGCACTGATACTCATGACCCTCTGCTAGCTAGGTACACAACACACACAAGAATAAGTTATGCTCACATAAAGCAAGCAAAATGTAAACAAAGAGGCTTAAATGGGAGCACTTAAGTATTAGAATGAGAGTATTCAAGAAACATTCTCATGTGACAATTTATGCTGCAGAAAGCAGAATGTCCTTCATATGCAAAAGCAACTTTAGCATTAAACAAGCTGTTGAAATCAATCATAAAAACAAGCCTCTTACTCTTACCTCTATTAAGTAGAATTTATTGATGACATTGGATCTGAAACCCTTATTAACTTGAATTACCTATAAGTCATGTGCCATTGAATGCAAAGGTAATTCATCTCTCCTGAGTCTGCTGTCACTTGGGTGGTGTACCCTCTTAAGTAATTCAAAGAAGATGATTGACATTGAACAAAATACAGTGAGAACAATGTGCCACATGAAAGACAAGAGCAGATACATTACGGTTGCACAAGTCTAACATACCACACTGTGTATGTTATGCAGGAGTAATGCTCATGTTCACTAACGTATTGAAATGTAACTTATACAGATGTGTTACTCACTTACATTCAGTCATGTCGGCCATGACAACTTGTACAGAAGTATCAGAAGACAGGAACCTACACCTGAAACATGGCGAAGCACCTCACACGCATGTTTCTGCAGCTTACACACAAAACACCACATCAATTTACTATGTTATCCATCAGCCAACTGAAATGGCTACTAATTATTTGTCCGCCGACGTTTGTCACAAGGTACACGGTCAAACATCCAGTCATCATCATTCAGGCCAAGTTCATCATCATTGACAATTCCTAAAGTGTGTGTTGCGGTGACTTCCTGCGTTGACGGTTTACTTTGGTTAAGAAATGACAGTGTGTTGTAGACACAACTGCTTGCATTTTCAGATGGACTTGTGGTGTTTGTTGAAGAGCTACTTATTAATACAGTCCCATTTGCCACAGCTTTCAAAGTGGTGCTATGTGGCGATGTCTGACATGTCTTCACCAGCGCAAACCTTTTCAACTTCTCTTGTGCACTACTGAACGAAGTAGTTGGTCTCTGCTTTGATGCTTTCTCTGATGAGGCACAATCTTGCTCCTTCAAAACACTGACATCACCTGAGGTATTTTGTAGTGTGCAGTCAGTGACACTTTGCTGGGAAGGCTGAATGCGATTTTCATGGCTGGGTGTCAATTTATCACCTTCACTTGAGTCCCCTGATGATGTCGCAGGATGCTCTGCCACTTGCTCTGAGGAATGTACCACTCTGTGCAAGTTATCTTCAGCATGAGAGTTCACCCCCAAGAAAGGCCTCCTCTCATGTGCTGAGGCCTGATTTTTTGGCTTCCGAACAAAAGTTTTAAGTAGCTTTGCAATGTCAACACTTTGATGAACATCAGATTTGGGGGAGACATCACTTGTATTTCTTGCAAATGGCACACCCTCCTCTGATGCTTCCTCAGCCTGATGTGCCTCCGAAGTGCGCCTCTTCGTTTTCAGTGCAATACAATGTTTATGAAGTGAATTGTGGAGACTAGTGCTACATTCACTGTTAAGACCTTCCAACCGATCTTCATCTGAACTAACTACACTGTGCCGTGCTTTCTTTGAGCCGCTTTGATGCTTTTCTTTTGCACTTTTTGATCCTTTTCGACTATTGTGGGATTCTGCACATGCAGCCATTCTAGATATGCCAAGATTCCGAGCTCTCTTAGTTGCTTCATCATGATGCGACTTCAGCTGCCCTGTGTTACTCTTCTGTGATGTGTCACTGATACGACCAGCCGTGTTAACACACTGATCTTGAAAATCGTCATTAGAAGACAGGTTCAGTTTTTCGGCAGCGCGTATGTGCTCATTGCAGCTCCTGTCTTGTAGTGATAATTGGGAGTGATCACTGCTCCTGTGGAATGGGTAACTCTTCCTACTGCAGTGCCTTAGTTCCTCGTCAAGGATGTCAAGAAGGCCAAGACGGGTCAGAATAACTTTTGCTGAAAGAACAAGAAAGGTGCAGCAATGCAAGCACAATGTAACTTTGAAGGGAGCTTTGCAATATCATCAGACCTGTAAATATGTATACAGGGTGTCCCAGCTAACTTTAGCCAGAGTTTAAAAATATATTAATGCCATGTAGCTGGACAGAACCAAGGTAATGTTGTTTGCCATCACTTGGAGATACTCAAATTATTTTCTTCATTCTGCCTAATTAGATAATTAGTCTTAATTATGGAACTTCTCAAATATTATGATTAGGTGAAAGGTGTCAATGAGAAATTGTAAAGCGACATCAAAAACTCCCAATACAGCTTTCTGTTGCTCAATACAGGCTATATAAAAGTGTTTTTCCAAGCTTTAAAGAAGCCTACAAATGCACGCAAAATTGCCGCGCGACTGGCCACTCGAGGCACTTTGCGTGTATTCGCAGGCTTCTTTCACGTTTGGAAAAACAATTTTATGAAGCACGTACTGCGCAACAGAAAGCTGTATCGGGAGTTTTTCATGTTGTTCTACAATTTTAGGATCAATCCTTTTCATCTAATTATAATATTTGAGAAAATGATTAATTAATTAGGATTGATTATGTTTTTAAGTAGAATGCAAAAAAATGATAGCCCCACCCCTACCAGGAACAAGGGTGCATGCGAAGCTTGTGCAACCCTAGGGGAGCAGTCGGTTAGTTTTTTTAGCATTTGAGACACATTATGCCGCTACTGTGAAGAGGGGTGCAAGTGAAGCTCGAGATCTGCGGCTTTTCGTTGTCGTAACACTTCAGGTTCACGCTCCCTCACGGCGAGGTTGGCACATCGACGATGAGCCCTTTTTCGAGCAAGTTCCTGGCGGCTTTCATCCAATGCTGCATGTTCCTCAGCCGAATGCACGACGCACGGCCCGCTCCCGCTGCCGTTCTTTCAACACAGCCTGCTCTTTGTCCACGTAGCTGGACAGAACCAATGTAATGCTGTTTGCCATCACTTGGAAATATACTCAGATTATTTTTTTTTGCATTCCATCTGATTCATAATTAGTACTAATAATTTAACGAACTTCTCAAATATTAGTAGTTAGATGAAAAGTGTCAATGAAAAAATTGTATAGCAACATGAAAAAAGCCCACTACAGCTTTCTCTTGCTCAATACGTGCGACATAAAAGCTTTTTCCCGAGTGTGAAAGAAGGCCACAAAAATTTAGAGGATGCTTAAGCTTCGCCTTTAAGAGTGGAATGTGATAGATTTCGAAGATCCCCAACTGCTTGTCACGGTTCCCGGCAACCACAGCTTTCGTGTGGAGGTGAGCGCGATGGTGTTGTTACAAGGAACCGAGCAGGCTGAGCCGCTCGGAAAAGGGGTTTATGTTTGAATTGCCGTGTAACAGAATTATATTTTCTGCAATATTAAAATTAAACTCCGACGCTATCACGTCTGCAGATTGTGTTTAGGTCGTACTTTATGATTGCTGGATGTATTTTACTTTGAGAAATTCAATTAGTTCAGTAACGCCTCTGCACCACACGGGCCTGCATGGTTGTGGTTCAGAATTTTTCACCAAGCGATGTCCGATGCCGACACTGGACCTTTTGTGACACGGGGGCCCTTGACACTATCGCGTTAATACATGCAAAATTACTGTGCGTCTGGTTACTCAAAGCACTTTGAGTGTTTTCGCTGGCTTTTTTCATGCTCGAAAAAACACTTTTATGTAACACGTATTGGGCAACAGAAAACTGTATTGCAAGTTTTTCATTTTGCTCTACAATATTCTGATTGATGCTTTTAATCTAATTATAATATTTGAGAAGTTCATTAATCATTTAAGACTAATTATATAATTAGGTAGAATGCAAGAAATAATCTGAGTACCTCCAAGCGACAGCAAACAACATTACCTTGGTTCTTCCCGCTAGTGGCATTTGCATATTTCTAAATCTTGTTACATGATAGCTGGGACATCCTGTATACCTGTATGTATATGGTGAGCAAAACGAGACGAAGGTGAAAGCTGGAGCCAACGTTTCAACAAGTGGACTTGTTGAAATGTTGGCTCCCGCTTTTACTATGTTCTCGTTTCGCTCATCATCTTGAATTTCCATCTCCCACCTTCCCTGTGTTTTCCCAATATGTACATGCGTATCACACATAATATTAGCATTAGAAATTTGCTAC
Source organism: Dermacentor andersoni (assembly GCF_023375885.2). NCBI lineage: Eukaryota > Metazoa > Arthropoda > Arachnida > Ixodida > Ixodidae > Dermacentor > Dermacentor andersoni. The sequence continues at coordinate 24,007,792 of NC_092815.1, forward strand.
AGGACATGGGATCTACGAGAGGGCTACATTTCAGCTAACTGTGGGCTCGCAGCCTGATACAGATTAATGTTTTCACCCTAGAGTGAAATATGTGGTTCACATATTGGTGTCCCCTTGGACAGCCTAAAGGAACAAACTGCAGGAAAATTTAGTATTCACATAGAACTTACACCTCATAAACTTTTGATGCCAACTGTACATAAGTAAAATATCAAATGATGCTAGTGAGAAAGTTTCTTTCAGAAGCCACATGCCACTTTGCAAAGCCAGCCCACATGCCAAGTATCTGCCTTTGAAAGAGGCCAATGTTCAAATGTACATGAGACAGATCACTAGAGTGTTTCTCATTATTACCAATGCTGCTGTTGAGGTGCAATAAAGGCACAGAAACTGCGTATCTGATCATTGTCTTGGAGGATTTCACAGGCACATGGGATTTCGAATGAGTGCATTTCTAAAACTAAAAGTGGCTGCAGTAAAAAGCAAAGATGTTGCACTACAATACAGTTTACCTTGATTTCGATACTCCTTCTCCGGGTCTGTTGCAAATCCAGTGTGCAATGCATCAACATTTTCCACAAGAGCTGAACTTTGCATGGACACTTCCATAAGTGCCACAGCGACCACTGCATCTTGGACACCAACTTCCTCTCGAAACATGAGCCTTGCATGACCTGTTGGCAGATTATAATGTGTAATTAAATGGGAAAGGCTTGAATGCAGACATTCAGATTCAACTCAATGTTTCACTACAGGCAAAGGCATGTTTTTTATTACAGCATCTGCATTGGCTGCCTTACACTGCCCTTATTCCGCATGCTATGGGGTGACATGGATGATGTTTGATCCTATGTGAGTTCACTATCATCGCTACCGTGACAGTTACTTCACAACCTAAAACCAGAGATTAATATATTACATCATCCATAAGCTTTCATTTTAAGTCAGGCCAACACTGTCTGCCGCCCTGGCATACAATGTTGGCCTGTGAGGCTGACGATGGTTATAAGCAAAATAATTGCTGCTCGCCCTTCAACTTATAGTGAGGTTTTACTGTATATATCCAAGTTAGCCTGCAATACTCAGAAGCAGCAGACAAGGGCAAGCTGTTTTCTTTTAAATTATTTTAATTTTAGTAGTTTTCTATGAGCCCACACATTTGTGTATTATGAAGTATAAGCAAGTTGGCGTTAAATTTCTTTCTGCTGAGAAAGCTGCAGCTGCACCTTTATCGGAAATATTTTAGTCAAATTTAAATACTGTGCTCGAACTAACTAAACATTTAAATACATTCGAACAGGCAAAGCTTACACAACAGTAACAGACTTCCTTGGTGACACCACAATCAGCCATTCAGGATTAACACATCAATCCAAAAACAAAATAAACATATCTCGCCACTTGTCCACCTGTTACTTTTGCAGTCATTGGCCATTACAAAAGTGGATCTTAGCTGCACCTCTAAGCACTAGCTTGAGGAGTTTATTGATTACTGACACTAAAGACGCTCGGTGACCATACTGTAACTGCATAACATGAGCCTAAAACTTGTACTAGGCGCAAACAGTTTATGTGAAACCAAGTATAAGTTATAATACTTAAGTAATGGTCCACAAATATTACTTCAAATGAGGCAGGGGTAGCAAGTACACTAGCTAAAAATATTTTTTTAGTTTGTCGCACTTGGAGGATGGGGCAAAAATGCACTCTAGGATTTCACAGCCATTATTTGTGCATGTCATGCTTTCAATATGTAATTTGTAAACATTTCGTTGGAAGACTAGAAAGAGTGCATAAAAGACAGCAAAAACACAACATGGGTGCAGACTCGCAACTGGATATTTATTGGGAAAGCATCTAGCATTGCGAGTCGCCGGCTGTGTTGTGTTCTCACTGTCCTAAGTCCTTTGTGTGCTGTTTCTAGCCTTCCAGAATGTACCAACTTGCCCAGCTCTCGATTCTTTCACATGGATTGAATTATTTCAAGATAAGCAAGTTCACTTTTAAAATGGTCATTATTTTAAAGTGAAAAGCTTTCTCTGGTTCTTTCGTCTGTTTTCGTGGTCGGTGGCTGGTGGTCAGAGGTTGACACTGTTGAAGCTTGGGCAAGTTGGTGTGACATTCTTTTTCAACAGCGCAAAGGATGAGGTCACTTGTGTTGTTCTTGTGCACTCATCTTGTCCTTGTCCTTTGCGCTTTTGAAAAAGAAAGTCAGAGGTTGTTGGACAAAGGTTAATGGCAGCAGGTTGAAAAAAAAACACCTTCGCAAAGGGCATGCACCCCTCATGTTGCAGGGTGCGTTCACTGCTGAACGCCAACAGTAATAGCTCTCTGAAGTGCGCATGCTGTCCACCTATTCTACTGCTATGGACGTGCTGGTTAACAGCTCTGTACTCCGTAGAATTACGCAATGAAACAACAAACATTACCTAAGTGTTCTCACTGCAACAAATATATGTCATCAAGTACACCATTCTTTTGATAAAACGAATAGTACCTTTCTTTAAGCATTCAGCTATTTGCTTACATTGGCAATCATCGTCGATGGTTTTTGCTAAAATTTTAATTGTGGCACCATATTTATATTTATGCTCACTTAATATTTCTTACACAATAGGGGCCAATGCAAAATACTGAAAGTAGGCTTTTCTGCACTATATTAGGTTGCCCTACTCAATTTGGTCCTCACTCTCATAGCACCACTGAACTAGGGGTAGGCTTGCAAACAGCAAGGATGTAGTGAGGAAAAGATGGCTGCAAGGGTAGCGGCACCAGCTCATGTACTCCAGCTTTATTCCCACTTATAGGGTGATGTACGCCGTATTGTGAAGGGTCAAACAAGATGTGCGAGGAAATGTACTAGCATAATTTCACATATTCAGTAAATTTTGCACATTTCCAAATATTTCACATGTAGAAGATACAAAGAAATAGTCTGATGGCTTCATACCCTGTGACAGTCGAACTAGACTCTCCAAAAGTCGCAGTGTTGTCCTGGCAGCATCACGCTGAGCTACACTCCTCTGACATCTGTAGTACTCCTGCAGAACTCTATAACAGCAACCAATACACCATGAATTAGCATTGGTAACAGACACATGACACTTGAGATGGGCATGTTGCAATCATTTTCTGATGCAAATAACTATATACTTGCTGAACAACTGACACCACAAGAAGCTAGCTGTGCTCAGGTAAAGTAACAGCTGCTGCAGCAGTGCCCGAGCCATCACACTTACAGCCAACTGACAAAAGCAGCTAGACTAACTACATTACACAAAGCACATAGCACTGAATCTTTCTTTAGTTAACGGGGTCCTTGCAGTTACACATAGTACTTGGCTCTTATACCTGGAACACTAACAAAAGCTAGTACTAATTCAAGGTCGACTGGCAGGATGGCATTATTTCTACATTTGTGCAGTGCAAAAAAGTTGTTTTTAAGAAATGAAACAAAGGATAAAATAAGAAGCTTGTAAAGAAGCAGCAGTTGTGAACCAGTAGAGTATGGGTGAGTGACAATAGCTTACATAGAATGCACATTTATTGCAAATGTTGAAGTGCTATTTGCTGCGGGTTGAGGAAATCGAAGCTACTGAATTCTTCATTTTTTCCGTAAACTTATCAACTATTGGAATTGTGCGCTTCAGTTTGACATTAATTACATTTCAATTTGAATTTCATCTGGGCAAAACAACTGACACTCACCCAAGCCTACAAGCTACAGTGATGTGACAAGCGTTCACATGTTTGATAGTTTGCTGATAGTTTGCTTTCAGCAAACCAAGGCCATCACAGATGGAAATGAAAATAACTGCTCCAAAAATAACTATAAGAATATTGTAACGACAAAGTTTAGTGCAACAACCAAGAAACTAAGAAGGAAAGTACTTTAATTAGTACTGAGCTCTTGCTCTTAGCCACCAAGTAAGCTCAATGAAAATCTGAACTCCTCACTACCAGAAATAGAAAAAAACTGCTACCTTTGAGCATCTTCAGTCAACCTGGGAGTGAGAGTTTTGATTGTCAAAAAGTAGGAGCGCATTCGGCTTATGGACCAATATCCAGTGTCCTCCCGTTCTTCTGGAAAATGCAAAGCATATGACACTTTTAATGATCCATCTGGTAATTTTTAACATGTCAAGCACCAAAGAGTATTGCAGCATGTTTGAAAGATAGTTCTGGACAACTTCAAGAAGTGCAGAGAAATCAAAACCAAGAGAAGGAGAAATCAATGCCATTAGATAACCTTATGGCATTGATTTTAGCGGAACCTTGCATAACATGCCAGTGTTTCCTAAATTCCCCTACCCTGCAATCAAACAACAAGTCCAATCAAACCTCATTATAATGAAGTTGCATTTAGGCACGAAAGCAGCTTCACTATATCTGATATTCATTATAAGCATATGTGCAGATATCAGCAGAAAAATAATTGTGATCACATCTATGTAAAGGAAACGCAAGCAAGGTGCCTCCAATAGGCCAGAAAAATGTCATCTTTACATTTCGATGGCTTGTTGACACCTTGCCGTGGTGACGCAAGGCACAGGAATGACAATAAGTTACATACATGAACTCTGCACTGCTTCGGATATGTAACAATAGGTGTTGTTACACGGGTAGACACGGTGGCTTGCTGACTGCAGTCCAACCAAGCCACACCATTGCTGACGTCATTCGACTTTTCTGACATGGAGGGGACCCACACTTGGATACTCTACTACTACGTCGATCAGTCATGCCCATGCACATAATCTCACACTCTATCGCTAAGGTCAACGAGTGCAAACGCATTAACGGCAAGCTTCCTACGATGGCTTATTACCAGCCACTTTGCAGCAGCAGTGCTTAAGCTGCTAACTCAAACCTGGTTATAACTAGAGTTGTTTCATCAATAGTCAGCCAGTAAACTTCTGGTTTAGTGCCTGGTAGACATGGCAGCAAATGGCCACTACATTTGCAACATTGTGCGTGTGGTACATGTCCAAAACATTGTGTGGTGTCCGAAATGTTGGCTATTGCCATCATTGATTGGTGCTAGGGGTGGGCAGCGATGCCACAGGAGTTGTGCTGGTCCAAAAATTTAGGCATCTACAAATCGGTTGGCGGCAGTAATTGACAGTTTTGCCACCAGAAGGTATATGGTTAGCCATGTGCACATAAAGAATTGCTTCACTATAAATGATACTGTGTGTGATCCTGCATTTTCTGCTTCGCTATGACAGAAAACCCTATAGAAATAAAGCACAGTCAACCAAATTTTGGATGTACTTCTTCATATCCAATAACTTGTTATATCTGTGTTCATTATATCGAAGTTTGACTGTTTCATCCTTTTCCTTGTGTCGCAAGAGTGTCATCACAGCTTGAATGACACAAAAAAGTCTAGAAAGGTTTTCCAGTGCCATGAGCATGTGTTACTGCCAGTGGCTGTGGGACAAGGAGGTTTGACTGATGCATCTGAGTAACGCTGTTCTATGGGCGAAATCATCCACACTGTGGCATCAAAACTTCTATCTCACTCCCGCAGGTTTTATATACATTATGCCTAGAAGCATATTGATTACATGTGATTGCAAGAGAGCAAGTTGCCATGATGCTTAGCACATGCAGCTAAAAGCCATCTCTCCACTTGCAATTCGAAGCTGGGAGGTGGGTTCAAACACTGTATGGTGTACATTGCGAACCGACTACCGGTGGAACCGTGATTACGTGCAACTATATTTAAGCGCCTCTTTGTAAGGCGCATAATTAGTAGCATGAGCAACTGACCCAGCGTGTCGTCTGTCTGTGTTCACTTGCAACGGGGATGGAAACCAAGAAAACATGTGCACACTTAGTAGCATGCCAAATGAGTCCGAGGTATCGCTGTACGACAAGATGAAGGTACATCAACTTGCCCAACTGTCGGTTCCTGTTACACATTTCAGTGTGTGACTCGGGTCTGAAAAAACTTGCTTTAGGACCCCTTTAACTGCTTTCACTGTAACTAATATTATCAGGCTTAATGTTCAAGTATGATGAGCACTTCGTTACTACGGAATAAAGTAGCAGCGCTAACTCAGAAAGGTAGAGGTGCCACCACTAACCAACCTGGAAATGTTTAAAACCACTTCAGCAAATCTAGCACGATGATCTCACCCCTTTTCTGATATTGAGGAGCAAATGCTCCATATGGAAATCATAAAACATGCTCTACGAAGAAAAAATAAGCTGACATAGTAAAAAAAAAGTGAGGTATCAATAACAGACTACAAACTACAACACTGCCACATACCTTCACAACTGTTAACGATTATAAGGGCTAAAAGCAACCTACCAGTAAAAAGCATATTAAGTACAGAAGTTTCCATCATGTGTTTAGTTATTTTTATAATAAACCATACTTTCTATAAAATTTCGTGTCAATTTATTTCACATATTTCAATCTTTCCATCAGTCTGAACAAATCTCAGTGTCTCTCAAAGAGTATGAATATTATTGCGACTGGAATGTATGTGTATTTGATGAAGATATTGGCTTTACATCATTTTTTTTTACTCACCAAGTGGGTTTTGTCCTCGGAGAATAAATTTGGAGACCAGTCGATCCCAGTCTTGATTATGAGAATCCTTCAAGACAAGAACTAAGTCAAATCGACTAAGCAAAGGACTGGCAATGCCAGTGTTCACATCCAGCTCCTGCAAAAGTATATGTTGTTAGTGTAGTGAGTATTTATGCAGTTTTGGCTTCAGTATCAAAGTTATGTAGCGCCTCTACCAGCCAACCACTTTACACCCTGTGACATCTTGTCACATCATTGTACATAACCAACCATCCCCTGATCATAAACTCATTATTCCTCCATTCTCTGATTGCGTCTGCTTGCCTCCGTGTCGCCCAGCTGGTGGAGTTCTTTGTTCAGCCATTTATGCCTCCCCGCTGGCTGCCTCAGCAGTTGCCACATTGGGCGCCTCCATTTTATTTTATCCATTTACACATGTCCCTACATTTATTTTTGTATCTTTTCTATTATGTATCCTTTCTATATCCAATAGGCTTCTGTTATCCAGAGGAAGCTGTTACTGGTGAGTGCAATGTGGACATTGCCTATATGAAAGGGTGCATGGTGTAGGAGATTGATTAATCTTCTATCTGACTATTTATTAAGCCTTTTGCTATCGAGTATTCTCTGCAAGAACAATCCAAATTTACCGAATGTATTTATTTGTTCAAAGAAACATATACACAATGAAACAGCCAGAAATACGTACTATTGAATATCTTTGTTTCAGAACAGGGTTTAAGAAAATACATTATGAAAAATCTAAAATGAGAGGTTGTTTAACTTTAGTACTAATAATTTTGCTGCAGGGCTTCAAAACTATAAGGTTAGCTGAGAAAAGTGTACTCTTTGCATTAAAATAGAGCAGTACTATCACTCTGATGAACACCTATATAACTTATGTGCAAACTTACACAATGTAGTGAAGTCAAACCTGTGCGTGTAGGTTTTCATATGCTTGAGCTCAGCTTGTTCTCATTGGGAATGGTACAAATTTTGACAACTAGCCTGGCTCGTCCTTGGTATGAATGCCCTCCTATCACATGCAAGCTAGTGAATTCAGCTTCCTTACCCCATCTGCTGAGCACGAGCCCTTTGGATTTGTGGCTGCCAGCACAGAACATCTTGTACTCAGCTTGGTCACCAAGCCTGCCTGTAACATAAAAGGTTGAGGCAGGATGAGATGCGACCACGAAAGAAAGAAAGAGAGAAGAACAGGTGAGCAAGAAAAAAAATGAATGACCGCTTAAAACGTGAGTGCTGGATTGTCAATGGTAACTGAAGCTGGACATGCATGCACATTTTGGCCAATGGATTGGCTTGGCTGACCTGCAGCTGGCAAGCCAACATGATGATCCCCTATGATCATGTATATTGCACAGCTGCATATTGACGATGGTTCAAAGCACATTTGCACCTTAGCACTGTTTATGTGCCATGTATCAACATGATGAGCAAAACGAGAACAAGGTGAAAGCAGGAGCCAACGTTTCGACAAGTGGACTTGTCTTCTTCAAGGCGACATATGCATTCCTTGCCACGGTATATATAGGTGGGGTTCTTCTAAAGGGGAGAGGTCGTAAGGCGGGTGCGTGCAGCAACGAGCGAAGGTGTGTTAGCAGCGAAGGTAACGAATTGAGAATAAAGGAGTGCTGTGCACAAAGCCAGGGACACGGCCGTCTGTCAATCACATGTCAACGCTTGTGTGTCAGCCGGGATGTCAATGGCGTGCACAGCAGCCCTCTATTATGGTCGTGGGCTATAGTGTCACTGAAAGAGATAATAGATGGAGCGGCAGAAACGGGTGCCTGGGGGGAAAAATAAATAAATAAAAAGAAAAATGCTAAAATGGTATAAATAAATAAAAAGAAAAAAATGGAAAGGAGAAAAAAGAAAAGGAGAAAAAAAAAAACGCTAAGAAACCAAACTAAGTCTTGTTGCTTATAGCTTGAAATTTAGCATAGCGAATAGATTCTAAAGCTCCCTTTGAAACGTTTATGCCTATTGGTTGCAATGTCTTGAACTTATGGATGAGGTATGATTCTCTGTATTTTCTTTCTCATTCAAAATGGAAATTTGACTGAAGATGTAGAGTTTAAGTTCATCAAAGTTATGACCTGGTTGGTTGAAATGCTTGGTGACGGCTTTAGGAAGCTCTTTAGCTGTGTTCGCGCAATGTCAGTTTAATCTGACGTTCACTGATTGTCCCGTTTCAATGATATATTGTTTCTTACAGAAGGAACATTCAAGCAAATAAATCACATCCAAACTTGTACAAGTGAAGCTAGATTTGACTTCGTGTGTATAACTATTTGCAGTGCTTTTAATTTTAATGTCACTTTGAAGGTGCCTGCAGGTTTTGCACCTGGGGCGACAACATGCTTTAATTATGGGGGAACGCAAGTCGCCATGGCTAGCCACTAACAATCCATCAAAATCAACAGGAGACTCTCTGCTGGCCTATCAGAGGCATTACATTTGCACTTCTCTCACAGAGACCCAATAGCAAAACTTTTTCTCACTAATACCAGCGTGTACGCTTACAGTAAAGTTCAACTGTACAAGTACAGGAATGAGGAACTGCTTAACTTATAGGTCTAGCCACTGAGAAACTGGCTATGTTCACCTAAAACCATGCACCTGACCTTTAGCTGCTCAGTCTGTGGTCTGAGACCGCAGACTGAGCACTACTAAGGGCCACAGATGCTGGTTTGAATAACCTTAAATTTATATTACTGGAAAATTTATACACTGATTAAATATATAGACAGGTATGTACACACACAGAGTATATGCTTCCTTCAAAAGTACCCAATAAAATCGCATTACACACATATAGTGCTAGAGAAAATATTGTCACCTGAGTCACTGTGTGTTTCAGAATATTTCTGTATAGGTGACTGTTTTGTCAGCACGTGATTTTGGAAGATAATTTTGCATAGGAGCCCCCCCCCCCCCCATATCATGATTATCTACTGCTTTATGAGCATGTGCTGTCACCGCGTGACTCATTTTTCGCTAAGAGGAGTCACCTAATCTTAAAGGTATTTGCTCAGGGAAAAAACAAGTTTGAATCAACTAAAACCTGCTTGAATTAGATTACCTTATTTAAGTACCCCAGAGACATACATGGCCAACCAAAAGTTTTTAATGTTAGCTTAATTAATCAAAATTAAGAACTATTTCAGAATAAATGATCATGACTTGGTAGATTTAGTGATTTCCAAAATGACTATTAAATTGCTGTCATCTGACTTTCTTTATATTACTTACGAAAGATATCTGTAGCCTGGTTGGAAGTGTTTGTTGTTCATTTAGAAAATGTGCATCCTTTAGGAATATCTTTTACTTGCTAAGTCACTGTGCTGTCTTGCAAGCTCATGTGGATAGGGTTCAGCAAGAACAAGCTGAAGTAGCACACCTTCGCCACACTGATTGTCTGCTGCTCCATGGCCTCATGAATGCTGCCACGGTCATGCTCTCGAATACTGTTGAACTCATCGATGCAACAGATACCTCCATCTGCCAGGACCAAAGCTCCAGCCTCCAGCTGCCATTCCCCACCATCCTGCATGGTTGACGCACAAGCTGTGTCATCATGACTCTTCAACACAAGCATGCTAAAGGCAAACGCAGTGGCTCATACCAGCAAACAAGATACACTTGCCATGTGAACTGATTCTGCTGCTGATGGGAGATATAAATAAATAAGACTTTGTCAAAAGTTGAAACTGTATAAGGAAAATAACATGTACTTTTGGTTCCCACTTATGAACTCTAAACAAATAGTAATTTGTTGATGGATGAAACTGGCATTTGCAAATTGTATGTAGTTATCTCGATCAACTCAGAATATTATCTTGTAGTCCATTTATTCCCCTAATATTCTAGAAGATATAAGAATGCATTCAGAAGTACCTAACGGAGTTGTTGTTATAAGGTTACCTATTACATTATCACTTTTTCTAGATTCTTAAGCGCAAGTAATGAGAGCCAAATGAAGCTCTTTTGTACAGTCCCTTTTAAACCAACACATGGGCTTTGTTGTTTCTAAATATTGAGTAAAAGCCTTCTAGGTTTGCTTCAAACTATGTGAAACACCCAGAATAGCCATGTAGGAAGTACATGTGCTACTTCTTTCATTACACATTGTTTTTCTTTAGTATCATTGTAGAACTATCACGAACAAGGTGGCATAGCTGGCATCTGGGGATACTTGTTGTGGACTGTTGATCCCCAAGACCCAACTGTCAATAAAAGCTGTTGCAGCTGTTGGAATCAGCGCTGTCACAAGTTATTCAACAAGTGGTGCATATACAAAAACCAAAGATATGATGCTGGCTGCAGCTTATGGTGCAATATGCTACATCAGAAAGAAATTAAACATTTCATCAAGATGGATAAGCAGGGTAGTGTTGTGACTTTGGGGTGGAGGACGAGAGACGGACTCTTTCTGCAGACGAGGAAGAAACGAAAAATTTTATACAACATTTACAGATAGTGGATGATAGCGTACATGTAGCTGTAAGAGCACATCAGACCGACTGGGCGGCTGGAGGCGACTCTCTCTTCACAATGGGCCAGTGCTCCCTTAAATCCTTTTGGCGACTCCTCGTTGGCAGGAACCAGGTGGAGCGGATGATGACATCAACCACGTCGAATTCTTGATTCGTTGCGGAGATGGCTGGGTGCTTCTTGAAGTCACCTACCGTGTCGAATTCTTGATTCATCGCAAAGAAGTGGGAGCTCTTGTCACCTCGATGATAGGCACAAAGTATGGCAGCTCCCGTCGCTTCGATGATAGGCACGTGGTATGGCACTACAGTAGTTGGCTGACATTCATCATGAGTATTTTTTCTAGTATGAACCCCATGGGAGCAATCTTGTGCACAACAGCGACAAGCGACGTGATGGAGATGGGAGGGCAGGTGAGCACGAGGTAACGGGATCAAGTCCGCACTGGGGGCTCGTTCCTGCTCCTTCTAAACCAGATAAAGAAGTAGGGTGCACGCAGCTCTGCTTGCTCCGATTCAAGCTTGGCTCCCCCCACATCTTTCCTCGTCACTTTGATGGCATATGACATCAAAGTGACGTCATATGACATGGCGAAGTGTCGTGTCTTCTTTCTTGGTCTGTGTTGCATATGAATTCGTTCCATACAGTGGAACAAATTGTTGCCAACTTACCTTGATTGCAGCTGCAGTAAGGCCGGCACTAGTGCTGCCAATCCCTGTTGTCAAGACCGAACGAGCACTCATTTTGGCTGCATATTTCAGGAACTGAGACTTGGCTGTTCCTGTTCATGTAAATAAAGATGCTTCCATAAGAGCAGGCAAAAAGCAAAACTATATGTAATTAAACTCGGAGAGATAATTGTGCAGATGTCTTTAACACTGGGCCACAGTGCACAGAGTTGTCACGTCTGGACGTAGCTAAGTTAAGAAAACATGGTAGCTGACACCACCACACTCCCAACTCATTCCACTGTTGTACTCAAGCATGAGCGAAACCTATCACACTGAAGCGCACATAGAACTTTCTGTTTATAAGGAATGACCAACATTTAAAACTGCAACATTTTTTCACAGTGACAGCACAGAATTTATAGGTGCAAAAGGCAATGGAGCATGCAAATGCACAGCATCGTTGGATACAGAAACGTTAGCAACAAATGACAGCATTGTCCAGTCAGGGGGACTTGGTAGAACACAAAAAAAGCAATTGTCACTCAAGGTCAGAAATGCAAGATTAGATCCCTTTTATGCACTTTTTGATGTGATGGACGCTTACCATTTGTATTCAGCAAGGTGACAAAGTAGTACTGATGGTAAGGAGTGATTGGTCATAATGTCTAAAGAAGCTTTATCAAAAGATGTCATGCTTCATGCATTATTATAATAAGCACAAATGGTGACAGAGACTTCAAATAGTTCCAGGAAATGGTAGGTAATGTTGCAAGCAAAACTGTGGGCTCCCTGCAGGTTTATGAGAACCCTGTTTAACGATGGGGAAGGTTTATTTGCTATGTCAGAAGCCACATGCCGACTGAACAACAGATAAAATAACATGTTTATTTATCATTTTAGTTTTTTGTACCTTTCTCCCCTGAAGCCACTGATAATGTCATGCATGAAAGTCGGGGATGCAACACAGCATTCACCACATTAAAAAAATTGCAGCAGAACCCATCTCACAATGACTGTCAAAGGTAATGCATTAATATTGAATCAATATAGCGACATATCGTATTGCCACCGTCAAAACAAGTTATGTAAGAGGCACGTACTGCAGCGGGACTCCTCTTTCGTGCTTCCCTACATATCTTCCCTACATATACTCAGCGCCATCTAGTGCTGCCACCGCAAAACCTACATGTGGCCTCCAAAATGCAGGGCACACCAGTGTGTGCGAATGATGAAAAATGTGCCATACGGCAACCGCTCTCCTCTGTCATGCTTCCTTTTGGACGGACACACTGCACCACTTAGTGGCCTCCAAGATGAGAAGCATGGCACGCCAATGCCTGCAGACACTGAGATTTGCTCTCTCGCTTGTCACACACTCAGTGGCACATCGTCAGTGACCCAACTTAGTGAGAGGTTCACAGAAGAGCGGCAAATCCATAGTGCATTCATGGCACAGCTCACTAAAGCGTTGGCGTGAAGGGCATTCATTGAAAAGTGGCCTATACAACCAGTGCATTTTGTGGCGCAGCCTGCTTATGTGTCAGGTTGCTGTTCTTGAGGAACTCTTGTGACAAACCCAGTCACCCAAGTTCGCATCAAAGAGGTCCACTGGAGACTGGCACTGACCTAGTGAAGCATAGCCAGAGCTGCAAGTTGGCATCAAAGAGTTTCTTCAAACAGCAGTACCTAGCCAGTCCCGCATCTACAGTACTGCAAGTTGGTGTCAAAGAGTTTCTTTGAACATGGTACCGACCCACTCCCACATCTGCAGTGACCCATGTTGGCATGAAAGAGGTTAGTTGAAGAGTGGGACATATGTACGCATTGCCACATATTCAGTGACCCAAGCTGCTTCAATGGTTGGCTTCGAACCCCAATACTTCAGCACAGCAGCTCGACGCGCTACCCATTCAACAACAAACTACTCAGTGACTCAAGTAGGTGGGAGAATGGTTAGATACAAATAAACATACCTAGATACAAAGATAGAAACATACATACATAGACTACGAAAAGTGCCTGAGGTATCTTAAGCTAATGCATTAAAAAGCAATGCACGGCCCTTTTCAGGAGCACAACAAAAATAGCAACCTAGGGCTTGGTAGTTGTACATATTAGCTGCAAAACTCACCTGGATCTCCGACAAGGAGCAAATGGGATTCGCCACGAATTCGAGTGCCACTTGTATCACAATGCTGGAAGTTAAAATAGTTTCCAAGCTTTAAAGGTACAATATAGAATAACATGAGTAATTGGCAAGAATTTTTCACCACTTGAAGATTTAGGAAGAATAAATGCCAATCAATATTTGGGTAGAACTGGGATTCAAACACGGAATCCTTCCTGTTTTCTAATTATATCTGATTTCGAATAGTATCTGGCTTGGGATTACAGGATACCAGGCCATGTACTATAACCATTCGGCTATCATCACACTAGCACCAGCATGAATTCACATCGGTCACTGCTGTTTGTGAAAGAGCATGTGTTTGTTGTCAGATGAAAGAAGAGGCATGTATAAGTCTTCAAGGAAAAGTTAAAGTGTTGATATTATTTATAAAAAAAGAAGCGGTTGCAATTCCAGTAGCCGTGTGATTGTGATTAGTTTCTTGTTGTGAAATATTTGCGATGTTCATTGTGCAAGCTTCTACTGGTCAGGTTGAAGAAAAACATGTGCGCAAGTGTTCTGTCTGTGGGCAATTAGAAATTACGGCATTCCACAAGTGCAACGTCAAATGGCAATTGTTCCTAACACAAGGCCAAATTCCTCCGTGTCCACTCTGAGTGCAGATATTACTGCAACAATTAGTAAGAGGCACTGTTTTCACACATATACCTTGTGAAGATTCATGATCACTTTCACATGACTATTTCACACATGTCAACTCTGCCTGTATATGTGACTTTTCACTATAACTGTGCAGGAATAATCTTTAGGGCCCAACAGACTTTCTGAGGTGATATGCCCAATAACCACTGCTGTGCTGTGTTGCTTGCCAGTTCCTTGTATCTGATAGCCGTGCCCTGTGCTGAGCAGCTGTTGTCTTTATATGTCAAACATCTATTTTTATCTAGCAAGTCATTCATCACATATTTGAGGCTTAAGGCCCAGACATTAAGGGGCTCTGAAACACATTTTGAGCATTTTAGATAAACATCTTAGTCACTAGACAATGAAGTCATTATCATCTGGGCCGAATAGTACTTCTGCACTCATAGCCTACCTGCTGTAGCAACAACTTGATTTGCACGAGTTCGTTCATTTTGAATATATATATATACAAGCAGCGTGATTGGAAGAGAATGAAAACATACACAGCGGCACTAATCCTGTTGTGTATTTTTTTGTCCTCGTCTCCTCATGCTGCATTATATCTTCAACCACCTCCTTTTTCATTTCACCTCCTACAATCCCCTGCCACTTTTTGTGTTCACTCAGATACACCTTTATGATATACATCAGCTGGCTTTCTATACATGTCACAACTAGGCAGTGCCTCTGGCAGAAGCAAAAGTGGAGAAGTATCATAACTGATGGAGCAGTCGTGCTATCTGGTGGTGAAGTATACTGCTGTGCCAGTGCTATGGGCTTCAAGATCTATGCTTCTGCTAGAAGCACTGCTTTAGTGTGACTTTCACCCCCAGTGGCCATTGCTTTTGCGAGTATGCAAAAATATAGATTAAACTTGGTGGGCAATTCAGGAAGCTAAAACAAAGAGCAGATGGTCTTTTGAACAAAGCTGTAGGCTCCTTGCTGCAAGTTGATAAATAAAGTTAGGCTCAAATGCTCACGACAGAATTATGTAGTGACTAACCTGGTTTATTTACTGTTTATTGTATTGTATTTGTTTTGTAGCTTTGTAATTAAGTTTGAAATAGGAGAATAGGAGAAAAACTTGGGCAGGTTGTATGTCAGGGACACAGCCACAGTGAGGTAACTGAAACATTTCGAGGGTGTGTGGATACTAGGGTACAGAAATTACATAACCAAATAAATATTACATTTATTCAAGCATTACAAAGCTTACATGCTTAACTTATGTTATAGCTAGTGGGGTTTTATGGTCAAATTTTTCAGTCGTGCTCACTCCCTATTTATAGTGGGCTCATTTGTTTTTCGGAGGGTGTTTGGGCACTAGGGTATATAAATGACCCCCTTACTGATGGCACACGCAACTTCCCTGTAGATGGTTGGGGCTCCTTCATTTGCCTTAATCTCCTGCACCTGCACTCTCTAAAGAGATGGACAAGTTCCATCGTAGACAAAGGGGGTTGGATATCCATCTGCCTTGCTGCCCGAATCTCTTCACGCCACTTCAGCACTCTATGCATCGGATGCAGGGGGGCCCTACCTGAGCAATGATTACATTTCTGCAACAAATTGCACGCTTGTAGGCCTTATAACACCCGATAAGCAACAGTTTGAGATTGATAGATTATACCTACTAAGGCACAGTGAGCGCTCTCAAACGCGACCATTCCTGCTTGGATGGACAAATGTACTGTCGAGCTATGCCTCTCTGAATGCCGTATGCAAGGCTAAATATAGGCCCAAATGTGTCATGGGTGGCATGACAATGGTGATATCTGCACACACGACCCATGCATGACTTAGTAATGGCTCCTTTCCTTTAGACAATGATACCAAAGCAAGGCGTGTGCATAGTACTGTTGCAAAGGTATAAGTGATAACAATAACACGTTTTTGTTACATGCGGTTTTAGCAAGCGACCACCCCTGATTGATTTTAAAGATGTTTCACATCAAAATCTTACAGCATGATTTGGAATGAAATGCAAGGTGCCTTCTCTGGCTGGTAACTACATAAAACAAACTCATGTTATAAACTGTATTTACTCACATATCTACAACAGCCATCACTGGGATTCGAACTGATGTTAATCAAGCAGTGCTGATTTGGGAGTTGGGCGTGCTAACCACAATGCTATCGTTCAACAAATATGCTGGACAATTAATTCAAGGTTTTGCACTCCACACAGTCTCAGGGCAGCGCTAATGCCTGTGCATGTATTTCGGAGGCCAAACAAACAATACTGTAGCGGACGAGGATGACAGTATGTGTATCACATAGAAATCATTCTTGACAAGATGGCAGTGTGCTCACATTAAATCCTTCATTGTCATGCTCATGAAAGCAGCGTCAGTGGCACAAAGGAGACGTACGGCACATACCCACAATGGAGTTTGCACTAAGAATCAGGCGGCTGGTGGGAAACAGTGAAAAATGCCTTGATGGCATCAATGCCAACGACAACATCGCAGCAATAATGCAACATAGTTTAAACAGTAGCTCACAGGATCGACAACCACGAAGTGCCCAGCGCGGCAAATGTACAGGGGGAAAGAAATTGCTGAAATCTTGTAAGCAATGCAACATTTCACTTACGACATCAGTTGCAGTAAATGTTCTGGCCTCAGAATTGATTAACCTCTCGGCAGAGGCTTCAAAATAACTCTTGGGGTTCAAAAAGCTAGAAGTCTAACACATAACGTCAACAATGCCACTTAAACATTGATTTACACAAATTCGAGAGATGGCATAAGGAAACTTCATATTTAAAGGTCATCTTATATGCCACGCTGCCAAAATGTCGGCCAGGTAGGTGCTTGAACGCCGTCCTAATTAATTAAAAGGTCCTGAAATGGCTTGGACAAATTTTGTAGACGCGTAGGGTACAGCACCATTAAAACAACAGCACCACAGCTGAAGTGAAGCGTCTAAAGACGCTTCATTTAGATGCTTCGTCTATGGATGCTGAGAGCTACAGATGATTACAAATTACTCTGCTCCCTAACCATGCATTGTCTCCTCAACTCGTTTGCCAAATAAATTGGGCTAAGCTCCGCCTTTACTGGCTCTGCATCACAATGCGACATCATGTCATCTACTTCCGGTTGTCATGGAGCCTCTCCAATCTCTCCGCTCGCCGCCTGGCCACCGATGCTCCACGAGAGCTATCCAAGCGCTGTGCAGTGCGATGTTCTGTCGCAGTGCCGAGCGCGTCCAGTATTCTGGTAATCACAGGCAAGCTGGGCATTTTGACAGGTGGGCGGAGGCGTAAATTAAGACCTTCCATACTACTACCGATGTTATGAGGGTGCTTTAGTGCAAACGTGAGTGGTTTGAGCGGTCTGAGCGGCCTGCACGGTGCAGCCACCTGATGGCGCAGAGCCTCGCAAGCCAAACACAGAGCTACTACTGCTCTAACCTAATGTGAAACATTTTCTATGTTCAAACAGGCAATGTGTCCACGATTATGTTCCTGCCGAAAATTTACACCAGTGACAAAGTAGAATAGACTTGATTACTGCTATATTAGCTCTGTGTGTTTGTCTGGGTGAGCTCCGTGCCACCAGGTGGTTGTACCATGCAGACCATTCATTTTTGCACCTCCACTCATCCAGTAAAATGCCCAGTCTGCTTGCGCTTGCGTTTACCCAAATACCAGACACGCTAAAACTCCCTGTTGTAGTAGTAATCCTCCGATGTGAAGTGACAACCGCAAACACGTAGATCCTGCCACCAATCGGATACTGGCACATCGATGCGCTGCAGTCACTCTGCTCATCTGCTGCCTTGCAGAGGGACATGATGTCGTACCTTGGCATATCGCCAATTGCTACGTTTGCAGCCCATAACGCAACAAGGGCGAGCCGTGGTGCTTGCAAAAAGAAGGCTTCAGATTAACACTGACCACACAGCTCACATCAACGTGGAGCACGTTGTAACACAAGCAGAAAACACTTGCTGTGTATCAGAAGTGCTTGAGTGTAGTGATAAATTGTCGTATGTTCTCTTTCTTGTTAATTGTTATATATATATATATATATATATATATATATATAAACAAATTAACCAACATTCCAACTATTATGAACAACATTTGTTCACCATAAAGCTGGAAAAATTATTGATGATATGACCTAGGTAGCCAATCGTATAGATTGCCCCACTGACATCAGATGTGCAACATGCATCGATTGGAGTGGGGTGGCTGGAAACTCAAGGGAGCGATGACGCTGCAATCAGTAGCATTGTACATTTTTAAAGCCTTATAATTAATTACACGCTTCATGGTGAGCGCTTAAATGTGTCACTTAATGATTGGAAGAACCTGCCCTAACGACTCAGTATGTTTGTACAAAATCACCGAAATCATCTCAGGGTCCCTTAAGAAAACAGAAAATATGACTGTTTTACAGAAGTTCTCTAAAATTATTACACTGACCAAAACACAACCTAGAAGCGAAAATAAACATGATGCAGCAAGATTGTCTGAATCAATTGTCTGAATATTGAAATAGTAAAATGTTACCGCCCTTAACAAAAAATATAGCATAAGCCTTTGACCAAACTGTTGAAAACAAAAGGTATAAAGCTATAGATTTCAACTAAATAAGTCTAACCTATTTAGACATGGGGAGTCTGAGTGTGCTAAAGCCTGTCCATGCACATATTTTGGACTCCACAGCATGCACTACTATAAAGAAGTTGCATAAACTCCTAGGGAGATAAAGTCACAACTTATTTATCTAATCTACACTTTTCCTTCTGTAATATCATCGAACTTATAGTCATTGTTTAAATACTAAACATCACTAAATATTTTGTATCCTTACTTTAAATTAATTTATTTTTATGCAACCGCAAGCCTCCCCGACAACCAACCACCTTATAGCTGCTAGTTTCTTGTCCAGTTAAATCAATTAAATTCTGGGCTCTTACATGCCAAAACCACAACATGGTTATGACGCATGCTGTACTGGGGGACTCCAGATTAATTTTGACCACCTAGGTTTCTTTAAAATGCACCTAATGCATGGTACACATTATGTTTTTGTATTTTGCCCCCATCAAAATGTTGCCTCCAGGGCCGGAATTTGATCCCATGCCTTCGGACTTAGCAGTGCAACACCAAAGCCACTATGCCACCATGGCGGGTATCTTATCCAGTTCCCCGTAGTGAGTGAGCACAATTATTTGAGGAAGAAGCAGGCAAACAAAAATAAGATGGTAGTGTTTATAGTGGGAGAATGCTGCTGTCACAGCAAATGAGCTCAGAGCCAAAGTAATCTCTGCAGTTTGCTTCTTTTTAGTGACCAATTAGGAAGGGTGGTTAAGTATATGAATGCATTCATTATGCGTATAGACGTGGTATGCGCATATACAGTATATATTTCTTGAAGTGCCACTTCAAGCATGCAGAGCAACCAAAAGAAAACAATGTTTTATCTAGATTAGAGTTTTATTTAAGAGCGATGTATCCTGGCAACACCAACTGGTCAACATAGGGATCATGAAGCTTAGGCTAGGAATAGAGTTTTCTTTTTTTTTGCTCTTTCCAAAACTGCCTTTTCTTTAATGTATTTTTTTACACATTTCTTTATATGAGGCATAAAATGAGAAAATGCTAGACTTCTGTACATTTTCTGATGTGCTAAGTTCTAGTGTAGTAGCTGCAAACATCTTTATTTGAGACATTTCTAAAGGAAAAGCTAAATCAACTTGAATTAAGCTTGAACAGACCTCAGGAAAGGGTTTACTCCAGTGAGAGTTAAAAAGAAAAAGTTTGTTAAGGTATCAAGCAAATGATAACTACAAGTATGCAAAACAGTGGGCATAAAATTTGAATACTGACCAAACTTCAAAAATTGAAAAGTGCATTTGAAATGAAAATCCGTGTAAAAAACAAAAGCCCCTTTCATCTCCTCACACATGCCTCATCTATGAGGCCTTAGTTCCTCACGAAAGTGAATTGAAATATGTATTAGGTGATGACTACAACAAGAAAAGGCAGGCACTTCACCAAGCACAGTATGTTGAGCCACGGGCACTTTATTACAAGTACTTCTTTACAATATTCAAGTTAACAATTTGCGTTGAAATTTTTACACTAAAGATAACCTAGCATAATCCTGAAAACCAAAACTGAAATTAAGTCTTTTTCAGAAGAATGCAACATTTCTTACTAGTATTTCTTCCCAACAGTTCTTTGTTTAAGGTACCTGCATGGCCACAATAATGTAATAAATTTGCAATTTTTTTTTTCGCTCCTACAAACAAGACTGGCAGATTGGGTTAGCCGGTATTCCATTATGTTCAGGATGTCTAGCTCGAAGCAGTGGCAACAGTACAACATTGTGCAGGCACGAGCCCACAAAGCCAAAGTGGTTGAAGAAATAATAAGTAACATCACATGCTGAAAAGAAAGAGTTTGCAAAATGTGCTGCAAAATCAAGACATAAAATGTTACCCACACGAACACCTCCAGCGAGAACCAGTGCCACAGCCAGCTTGACAAGGTACAGGCCATACACTTGAGGACATACACTGGCTAGGATGAGGTCTCTTCCAATGAGAGGACAATCCCTGTGCTCATCCCAGAATTCTTTGAACTCTTTCTTCTGCACAAAACACAACAGCATGCTATGTAGCGGAGCCCTCTTATTACAAGCCTGGCTTTAGGTGGGACCTGTTCACCAAATCAAATTTTCTACAAAAGAATTATCGGTTGATTCATGAGAATTCATGGAGAATTCATGGAGAGACTTTATCAGAAGAAGAGACTAAAGCATCACATCAGGTCACCCCTTTATGTGAGCTCTGTCGAGCGGCACTCACCACTTCTGCAGTGACGTCCTGTGAAGCGTACTGTTCCTCGGCAACTTCCACATTGTGCGCATGAAAGACAAAGTTGACATCAGGGCGCTGCCCACGGATGAACTTGTGCTGGCGTGCAGAGAGAATGCCACTGCGCAAATGAGATTCACTCAAGTTGTGACACCTTCAGGTGCAGAATAATTTATCTGTTGAAAATTCAGCATATGCATGTTTCTTGTATCTTCAACATCCTTAAGTATGAACGTACAGCACCATACCTGATTAACAATTACAGTTTTTGAGCATGCTTCGTCACGTGCACAGATGTGGGCTCCAGATTTCAACTCTCAGAAATGCATAAAATTTTGATTGTGACTATTTTGATTGTGATGTGCTTGGAAAATGCCGTGCCACTTAAAGAATCGGACCGATGTTGTGAATTGTCTCCGCAAAACAAAATAAAAAGAACAATGCAAGTCATCAGGCTTGTGAGAGGCAGATTCACTTAAACGCTGCGTTTTCAATTGCCATGTTAGGCATGAAAACATACACTTGTTTGTCATTATTCCTGGCTGGGTCCTTTTCTCAACAGATGCAAATCGTTACTCTTAAAAAAAATAAACAGACAGAACCCTCTATATGACCACACACTGGTACAGTGAACGAACAGACATTCATGTAGCAACTATTCTCTCTAGCATACCCTACACATACTATAATCAATTATGCAGATTTAATCAGAAGTGTGTTAAGACATATGTGCAACACATTTTAACTCTTTCCTCCCTGGGCCAAGAAATATTGATAATTTTGATTGACAGCTTTTTGACACACCGTCACACGTTGCCGTCAAAATGCCCCCACAAGCAACTCCATGTACCATGTGAAATAAAGGCTGCACTTCTGAACTTATGGCTACAATTGGCCATTTTCAGTACATTGGGAAGTTTTGAGAAATAAAACTTCAACAGGAGGTATTGTTGAAACTGGCCTCCACTACAGTCGACTCTCGTTACAATGGACCCTGATAATCTAACAAAAAAGGTCCGTTTTATCCGAAGTTCGTAATATCCGAAATGCCTCACTTCCGAAACTTTCGTCGCAATGTCTAACAGCTTTATTGCAAAGAGTGAGTTACAAAGATCCAAAGTAAAAAAAAAAAAAACAAGAAAAGTTGCAATGTTGCACGAAAGGCAAAGCATCGATTGTGATTAAAGGGACCCTGAAACGATTTTGATGATTTTGTACAAACGTACTCAATCATTAGAGTAGGTCCTTTTGATCATTAATTGACATGTCTAAGCACTCTGCATCAGAGCGGAGTGACTGCAGCGCATCAGACTGTCGCTATCCGATCAGCACCAGGATATGCACGTTTGCGGCCGTCACTTTACACCGCAAGAACACTACCACAACAGCGTTTCGCAAGTCCAGTATTCGGGTAAACACAAGCACAAGGGGACTGGGCCTGATCATTTGACCGTGCCGTCTCACGGGGTGAGCAGAAGCGCAAACGTGAATGGTCTGAACGGTGCAGCCACCTGCTGGCACAGAGCTCAACTAAACACAGTAGCAGTAACGAAGTGTATTCTTCTTTGCTGTCAGTGTAAATTTTTCACGGGAGTGTAATCGTTAGCACATTGTTTTTGTAAATGTTTAAAATGTTTTGCACTTGTTTAGAGCAATATTAGCTCTTTGTTTGGGTGGTTAAGCTCCGTGCCAACAGGTGGCTGGGCCGTGCACACTGATCAGGCCACTCACGTACGGCTACGCTAAAGTTTCTTCATCAGCTTGGGTTTATGCCTCCACCGATCCGTCGAAATGCTCAGCTCGCCTGTGGTTGCCAGAATACCAGACACATTCGGCACTGTGACAGAATGCTTGCAATGCACACTGCTTCGATAGATCTCGCTTGTGGTGAACTGCCAAGCAGCTGGCGGAGAGGTTGGAAAGGATTTGCACGCACGCTCCTAGAGAAGTGGAAGTAGATGACACGACGTGCCATCATGACGCAGAGCCAGTGAAGGCGGAGCTTAGCCCCGATCACTCGGCAAACGAGTTGAGGAGAAAATGCATGGCTATGGAGGAGGGCAACACATAATTGTCCATAGCTCTCTTAATATGAGACACTTCACACAAATTGTGGTGCGAATGATTAACTGTAGCTGTACCCTACTTGTCTACAAAATTTGTCCGAACCGTTTCAGGATCCCTTTAAGCAAGATAAGCATGACTGCAGCAGCAAGTGACTTGACCTTCATGCTGTCTCTCGCTCCAACGCGAACTAAACATCGAAAGCACAGCACATATGAAGCTTCCAGCACTGGGTGTGCTTTGTCCACATCGCAGATCGCTTTAAAGATGAGGCCCGTGCGGGCTCGCACTTTGTTCACATTACAGATCGCTTTCAAGATATGACGCCCGCGTGGGCACGCACTCAATCCACATTGCAGATTGCTTCAAGATACACCTGCGTGGCCACGCTGTTAACAGCAGCCACTAGAGTAGAACCTCCCCTCCCACCCCATTCCCTCGCCTGCCCCTCGTGCCTCACACGCAAACGACTGTGCGCTTCTGCCTCGCTTTCCTGCCTCCCTTGTGTGCAAGATATTGAGCCGTGATCGTTGCCTGACCCTAGCAAGTCGCTTGCCAGCCCATGCCGACACGGCAAAAGTCCGTTTTATGCGCCCGATTTTGACAAAAATTGTTGCTAATTTCGTCCGCTGTAGCCGATGGTTCGTTGCAGCGCGGTTCAATAAAAGCGAACTTAGTTGTATTAATAAAATAGGTAGGACAAACTACTGGGCCAAAATATGGTTCGTTATATCCGAAAATCTGTTGTGTGCGGTTCTGTTGTAATGAGCGTAGATTGTAATAATATACCCAACGACAACTTTCCGTGGCAGCGCAGCCAAAGCTACGCACATGCACTCTCACATGCGGAGCTTCTGCTCTTGTGTTACTACGCCAAGTGGTGCCGAAGTTTTGCTGGCAGTTTATAGGATAAGGAAAACCAGATGTGGATACCAGAAAGCCAGAAAACAAGGAACAGGAAGGAAAAGAAATCCTTTCCTTAAGAAATATTTTTATTTGCTATGAAATAAATCCTGAACAAAAAAAATAAACATAATAAGTGCTATAGTTTCTTTAACGGAACATAGCTTACGGTTGCTTACATTCGCTTACTGCATGCAGATGTGCAGTAAAAGAATGTGTGCTTCAGCTCCATATCTTTCGCTGCGCTGTCACAGAAAGTTGTTGCCGGGTGTAGCACTTCCGCAATCAAACAATGCAAAATTTGCAAACAATGCAGTTTGGCCAACTCAGGTGCATATCTTTTAAATGACAGCAGCAGTGAAAATGTGGGAGCTTCTCTCGAGATGTCTGATTTCTCGCTCTGATTTTTATGCTGCTTTAACAATGCTTCAAACACCAGCACATGTTCAGAAGAGCATGTTGTTTTGCATTATTGTGCTTGAATAATATTAAGTGCAATTTTATTTTTTCCTGCAATAAGTTGTTTTTATTTATTAGCTTTTGGACAGCATATGTAACACATATTATGAGAAATCCTCCCTGCTGTGTGGAGTTTTTCCTCACACAGAAGCGTGCAGTTGATTTCGGACCAGCCTTTCACAGAATCTTGACTAGCAGTCTGATCCTTTCTTTTTGGAACATATCCTGTGCAAACACGTTTATTTATTCATTTACAATACTGTGCAATGCTTCAAATTACTGCGCAACAAATTATAAATTCAGTCGGACAACTTTATAAATAAGTGCTTAGGGCCTCCGAAATAATTAGTTATAGTACAGGTCGCTTTGTTGTAAAGGTCACACACCGCAGAGCCCACACTAGAACCAGGACAGAATTATTCCTTTGTTTTAAAGGTCATTTAATTGTAGAGGCATTCGTTGTAGAGACACTCGACTGTACTGCACAAAGCATGAGAAGTCTTCAGCTACAGTTCAAGGTGCACAACAGCCAGCTTTCTAACAGAGAGAAACTAACCAAGCGATAATCGAGTACAAGGAGACTTGTGGATCTCCCCAACATGACAATCATTGCTTCAAGAACCTAAAGAATGCTGAAAAATAAAGAAACTACATGCTTGCTGCAAGGAGCCAAGACAAACACTTCCTGTACAATAGGTGCATACATATTGAAATTTGTAAATCCATGGCTTCCTCGCATAGCAGGGGCATCACTATGGCTTATATTCATGCCAGCAAATGTGCACAATATTTCTTTTACCTTGTCCAACTTGGAGAAGTTAGAAACCAGAAGTACGGCAAATATTTTGTATACTCAAGATTTTATTTGCACCCAGTACTATTAGTGACACTTGAAAATTATACTTTTTGTCATGGTTCGTAGCATCATTCTTTGAAATTTCACATAAGAATTCTAAAAAACTCCCTGAGCAATTATTTCTGCCTTTTATTTCTCCAGTTGTAATTTTCTCTGATACTAAGCCCTTTATTGGACTGAAACAAGCACCACGAGGTTTCTGGAATGATATTTTGATAGCCCATGTAATATTGTGGGCATTTAGAGCCCCTTAATGCCCAAGCTAAGAGCAAGCTAATTAATTTGACTTTATTTGTATATTCTTGCAAATCCTACCTACACTGTGTCTTTTTTTTCCAGGACTACATGAACAATAACATCCACGTGTGTGCGTATAATAGCATTTTTATTGCAGAGTGGAAATTAACTTCTACTATTTTTAACAAAACGATGAATTGGGCTGGTTGGTATACATTCCTTGTTTTATTTTGAGAGGATCTGAGATCTAAGGGGATCAGAGAGGACGCAATCTGAGAGGATCTGTTGATTTCATTCCCCACTTTGTCCACACAGACGCCTTGCATGGTTATGTTCATTTAAATATATGATCTGGTCTGACAATAAACCAGTAGGCAGTTTGCACTTTTTCACGTCAGTTTGTGTCTTCGTTCATACTCAGTGTTCCTCTTGTCTCCATTAATGTGTGCCATACACAGAGCAAGAACAATGAAATTCCACTGTGTTACTTAATGCAGGTGCATATGAGCCACTCCTTCTGGTTAGCTTTATTTTTGTCTTGTTGACATTTACATTTTCCTAGATGTAGTATGTTTATGTGCTTGTGGTATGCATGTGCGTGTCATATGGGCAATGGAGTAGCCTCAGTTTTTAAACTGTGTCCTGGGGTAGCAGCCGGCTCTAACATAATATTACCGTCTGTCCGCAGTTATTAGACAACAAACAAATAAGAGTTACAGTTGCATTACAGCTCTTTAGTTACAATTATAACCATCCCATTTTTCCTCTTGGTCAAAGAATTACTATCCCTCACATCATATTTGTGTAAATACAGTACTTCTAATGCGATGTCCAGAGATATGCCCATGGCATAACTGCTTGTGATGGCAGGACTAACCTGACCACCACTTCCTGTCCAGGCTTGCAGCATCCAACCAAGTCATCTTCAAGGACAACCCACATGCTTCCAGGAACATTGCGAAGAACAAGGTTGTTGGCTTTCTCCTGAATCAGTACTTCCTGGTAGTCACTGCACTTGGACAAGTCTGTTTCTGTGTGAGAGAAGCAGAAAGAACATGAAAAAGAGAAGTCAACCACACAAAAACTGTGTTTCTAACATGAAAGACTAAAGGAGTTGTTGGGCTCATTGGTATTTGCTCGCCGACATAATGTAGCACGAAGACACAATTACAAAGAAGAGACACAGAACGTGTCACAGGCGCCTGTGATGTGTTCTGTGTCTCTTCTTTGTAATTGTGCCTTTACGCCACATTACGGTGCTACATTATGAATAAACATTGGAAGCAGCTGTCTTGGCTCTTTTATGCAAATCTGATGTAATAGTTCTGCAGAAACCTGCAAGGTGTAGATAAGTAATTATTAAAGAGAAAATTAGACATCCACCCAAATGTAGCTAAGTGCTACAAAGGAAGCCCATACGGGTTCCCCGAAAGAAAAGCTTCGCCGTTGAAAAATTCGTCCTGGTTTGGGACTCAAATCTGGGACCACCGCCTTTCCGGGGCAGCCGCTCTACCATCTGAGCTAACCAAACCAGGTGGCTAGCAGATGGCAAGTGAAGACAAATTTATCAACAACTCAGAAACAAAGGCAAGAGTTTTTGTAGCACTTAGCTACATTTGGGTGGATGTCTCATTTTCCCTTTATTTATGCAAGTCTTCTGATTAAAACAACATTTTTTGCAACAGTGCTGCAAAATTGTTCCAGGGGGGTTGCTGCCGTCCTTAATGGATGAAAGTAAAGTTAACAACAATAGACTGCTCTGCTCCTGCAAGCACTTGCAACCCGACTTGTACAGAAAGCTAGAAAAATGTAGTAAAATTAACTTTGTTCCAAACAATTTAGGTAAGTAAATAGAGTATAAATTACCAAACTCTGGAAAGTATTTGGGTAATATACTGAATAATATACACATAATTCATTATCTGACATATACATACTTTCAAGATGCAAATAACCTTATAAGGTAACAAAAACATTGCCAAGTTCCAACAAGAAAACCCAAAAATTTCAAGGAAATACTTAGCAATATGTGTGACTCTGTAGGAATCACACATCACATACTGTGTCAGCAATTGATAGTTACGGCATGAACACCCAATTAGAATGTTGCTTATTGTGTTGAAAATGTTTTGCCGCATTCTGTGCCTATCATGGGCAAAGCTTCTGCATCAGCTCTACAACTTTCACTTTTCACCACCATGGCTGCCTGCCTCCTTTCAGCCTCCCCGTTGCAACAACCTCCAATGACATCATACATTCTACCACCATGTTGCACCATTGCCTCAAACACCTGCAAGCTTTCCTATTGTGAACTGCTGTTGTCACTTTCATGCACAGCTCTCACCACAGGGCCTTACAGAGCATATCTTGCTAAGACTTCTACTTTTACGTAATTATGTTTAATTGCATGAGGCACTCATCAAGACTATGCATCAAAATGAATAAAGGGAGTCCACTGTGTCTATGCTAACTTGCAGCTCATTAACCCAGTTCCTCGGTCTGCAGCAATTGTTTACAAATTGCATACGCTTGTGCCTTATGGATAAGCTTGCTAGAAAATTATGTGTTTCAGTAATTATACCTATGTCTGTCGCAATCACCCAGCTCAATTCTGAAAGCTCTAAGTCTGTTCATATCGTACACTATATCTGAGCCAAGTTTCAGCTTGCTACTCAGCTCCTGTGCTTGTAGCAACTGTTTGAAACCTCATTGCAAGTTTTGGACACTATGTACAGACCAGACGCATGCTGACACGAAAAATATGATGTGAAATTTACTGTAACTGCCAATCAGAAAATCACTTATTGGTTCATACGACTGGCTGTTTCTCAAAATATGCATCTGACCTTCAGATAGTTTCGTATTTCGAAATATGCTGTGGCTATCTTGAAAAATGGGTACAAGACACCAGGGAAAGTATTTAAGTTAAAGTAATCCATACTAACCTTTCAAATCATTACCCTACTACATTGTTTTCCTTTTTGCTGGAGTTTGTTTGTATTAGATTATCATTGTCATCAAATTGTCACTCAGCAAAACGTGCACCTACAGTACCCAAAGTTCCCTCAACGTTGTCGCCAATTCTATAGCAAATGTGTCTGGTCAGACTGTATGTACATCACAAATGGTGTTATACATTCTCGAATTATATGCAAGTGCCACTAATTATTCTGCAATCTACAGCGAAACATGTATAAATAGCTGTTGAACTCAACCTGTGGGATTAACTTCAAACCTGTGGATTAGATTTGTAAACAAATAATTATTTGCTTTAAAATTGTAGGCATGCATGTTTCCTGTCAGCACTCTTCTCAGTTGGTACTACTGTAGAGTACACTGACAAATGCACAACAGATGCTATGTGACAAGGAGTGCCCTTTGTTACAGTGAGGTAGCACAGTGGACGTTAGTACCAATCACAAAAAGTAAGGATTACTGATTGTTATTGCAGCTACTGAGAACATCACATGGCCAAGGGAACCATGAATTCATGTATTGGAGGTGGGCAAGGTACAATAAAAGAGGCAACTACTGCTAGAGTCACTACTATTGGTGTGTTTTCT
Organism: Dermacentor andersoni; assembly: GCF_023375885.2. Classification (NCBI taxonomy): domain Eukaryota; kingdom Metazoa; phylum Arthropoda; class Arachnida; order Ixodida; family Ixodidae; genus Dermacentor; species Dermacentor andersoni. Next base: position 24,037,259 of record NC_092815.1, read on the forward strand.
CAAGTATGCCTCATCACCCACTTATTTCTCAGTCTCTTAGCTTAAAAACCAGACTGTGCAGTGCCTTGCCCCTACTTTATTTTTCATCCATCTTATTTTGTCTTTTAACCAACATCAATGTAGCCTCACAGCTTATAAAGTCAAACTTCATTATAACAAAGTTGCATCCAATCCAAAATTACCCTCATTATATGATGGTATTTTTCATTGCGATATATTCGTTACACACTGATATCATGGGAGTCGTACTTTACATTTACTTCGTTATATCCAATAATTTGTTACATCTATTTTCCTTATATCGACGTTCAACTGTATATAAAATGAGACTGCTAGAAATTCCCTATTCAGGTAAGCACCCAAAAATTTATATTTTTAACATCCTTCACCTTTTTAACTGCAGTACTCAAATTTATAACAGCAAGAGTTAGTGAAGGCAGGAGAAGCAGTCCAGCTTGTCTGACCCAAGCAATTAATGCTGTTTAGTCTTTCTTCACCTTTCCCAGGTAAGTGCAAGGAGCCGAGCTTTCAAATGACATAACAAATAGATTGGCCACCTTGAACCAGCTTCCTTGCACTGTAAGTAATCCTTCTACAGCCACTGTGACAGAGAAAATTAGGTGCAACACTTGGAATTATTTTGGGCACGCGGCACATGCACATATATAATCATCACATGTACTTCTCCACTTCAAGGTTATGTTAGCAAGCTAGTTTGTTTTCCTTGTACTCTCCTATAGGAGAGCAAGGAAAACAAACTAGCAGACTCTTGTGCTCTGCATTGGTGAAGGATTTTGGCTGTGCAAAGAAGCTACCTTAGAGGTTCAGCAAAAGTTTCATGGTTTAGTACACACAATTACCCCATGCTAGTACTGAGGTGCAAAGCTTCCATGATGAGCCAGAAAGCTGTTCTAGTTGGTTGGTTGACTTGTGTGTTTTAGCTACAGCATTAAAGATGAAGTAACATGAAATTCAAGGACCAGTAAGGCAGTTGAGCACTCGCCCTGCAAATATTGTCACACAAGTTCTCATGATATGGTACAAGTTCTGAAGGAATGTCCCATGTGGCATCTACAATGCTCAAATGCAAGCAACCAAAGTTGGTAAGTCCAACCAGCTAGCAAATCAAGATGGTTCATACCTTTTGAGGAAGGCATAAACTTGGAGCCACGACAACCAATTGGATTTGGACATGTGGTAGGCTTGGTCAGCATGCAGAACATGACCAAGTCAGCTCTGATGGTGAAAGAGTAGCCACACGTAGCACACAGGTAGTCCCTCGAATGTTCCAATACCTTCATTCCTTTTATTCTCAAAACTGTTCCTGTGAGAAAGCGAATGAGGAATAATATATAGCATAAACAATGGCTGCAGTTAATGCTTCTTATTACTGCCTTCTCCAGGAGCAAATGCCTATGACACTCTTATATACAACAGAGAATAAAAGTAAGGTCATTGTGCTCAAAAAGGAAGTAACAGGTTAACTGTTGCAAAGAAGAAAGACCGGTGGACAAACGTCTATAACGGGGAAGGGGGGGGAGGAGTTACACATACGCAAAAGCCACTATATCTCAAGTGACAATGAACATATATCTGCCAAGTGTGTCATGATATGATATAAAAAACAGGCACTGCAGCATGTTGCTGCTCCAAGCCATCTTAAATATCACACTACAGATTGCATGCAATGTCTGTCTTCTATAACAAAAACAAAATTCCAAATACTATACTAGCTCAGCTTTTCAGTTAAAAGCAAATATAAACACTCAGGCATATCGAATTTTCTGACAGTCCAGTCTATGATTAACTTAAAACAAGCTATGCACAGCACTAACATGTGAGCGCAGGAGCATATGCATGCAGGACATTACCAGTTATGGCCTGAAATCTTGAAACTTGCTTGCATTTGGGTAGTGTGGCTGTTTGAATGAACTGAGGGAGATTTACAAGTCGAAGATGGACTTTCTCTTTCAAATTCTGAAAAAGTAGCAAGATATAACCAGTGAGGTAATGCGAGGGTGAGATTGGCTCTTTATTATAAAAACAGAATATATGTGCTTAAATTGTTGCAGCTGCTGAGCAAATTCCTGCTAGACTAGAAAGAAAAAAAATTGTTTTATCAGGCCATATCTCAAAAGGAGAATTAATGTTACAGAATAATGTAAAACAACTCTACTGCTGGTTTGATAGTCAACTGCACAGCTTGAAGCAGGCAAGCAAGCTGCTTCCTTACCATTATAACATACAGCTTCACAGTTTATACAGCAGCTACATGCAATTAGGGCAAGCCACTTTAACATGATGTATGGATGAGATTCTGACGGCACATCATGAATAATGAGGATGAGTTGCACTCACTGTAGTTCCATGAACAAAAAATTTCGGCAGAACCCATCTCACGACATTAATGTGATTAGCTTTAAAGAGTCCTGAACCACCCCTCGGGCTTGGTGAAATAACATAGTCCGCGGGTAGCATACGCTGCTGTGAACATCTCAGCCAAGTTTTGCTGTTGTATGTGGTGAGAGGAGCTTGCAAGCGGATCGCAAAGTCATCTTTCTCTCAAACATTCTCTTTCCAACACAAGGCAGCCCTGTCCTCACTGTCTTCCGGACGCTTTATTTCACCATCAGATGATTTATTTCCTCATTCCCATTAGACAGCTGCTATTGGCTAATAGCTGACATCAAGCTGCAGTCGGCGACATGGCGAAGACACAGCGGCCACTGCAAGCTGCTGCCACGAGTCCACTGGTGAAGCACACTGTGGCTGGCTGAGGACAACGGTGTTAAGCTTATGTTTAGCGCTTCATGGGCACCAAAGACAGAAGTCATGGCGTCTATGTTAACATCCAAAATGAAATTTGAACTGCACGCCATGGTGAAACTTAGAAGGTGGAGCATTGTGGGCACACCCCACAGCATCATAGCCTTCACAGTGCAAGGCATTGAAGAAGGAACAGGAGCACAGCAGAAGCCGTGTTTGATTGCCAATAACTCTGCTTCTGCTGAACGCATTAAGGTACTTTTTGTGGCAAAGTATTTCTGAAATAGCCTATTTTCACTTCAAATGCCTTTCTACACTTGAATAAAAAGTGGTTCAGGGCCCTTTTAAAACAATTAGTGACACACTGTATTGCCGCCGCAAGGACGCGTTATCTATGAGGTGTGTATGCAACCGGGTTCCTCTACCGTGCTTCCCAATGAACACGCTGTGCCATCTCATGGTGCTGTGCAAAGTTTGCGTGTGGCACATATGTATATATATCCAGACAAGATTGCCAGAGAATAAATGACATGGGTTCAATTCTACCCAGCAGCAGAAAAATATTTAATGATTTTTTTGTAATTGAAGAGCAGCACATACCCAGTGACCCAAGCCCGACGGTTGGCTTTGAACCCTGTTTCCTCAGAACAGCAACTCCAATGCTGTACCCATTAAGCCACGGGCTACCCAGTGACTCAAGTTGGCAGGAAAACAGATAGAAAGATAGTTCCCTGAAAGTGTGTGAAGTTCCCAAGAATGCTAATTCAATTAATAATTTGTTACACGTACATGAATGTGCAACTCCTTTTAATGCAATTAGCATCCTTTAGTAACTTGACCCACTTTTCAGTTTAAATGTAACCTCTTTCACCCAGTGACCAAAGTTGTCTTCTAGCTTGGGCCACTAGGTGTGTGCTGGCTGCTGTCTTGCCAAGAAGACAGCATGGGTGACTGGGTATGAGGCCGAATAGAGAACTCACTGCTGGCTAGCCTAGTAGACAACTTGGGTCAATCGGTATGCACCACTAGGTATGCACCCAAAGAGACAACTTCAGCGCTGTGTATGTGACATTGGTATGTGCCCATTCTTGACCAATCTCCCAGAATGGATGTGCCAAGCCTTAAATATATTAAAACGATAAAGCCCCATCCACAATAGGCAGAGCACGACCACTTAATGATCATGATGATGATGACCTTAATGGAGAGCCATTGTAACAAAGTTGCAGCGAGGATACTAGCGATACTATAGAGTTTCACCTAATGTGCAGTGCATGATTAAAACAAGATATACTGTGTCATGGTATCATTTAGCATTGTTGTTGGCAGCGAGACTGCAACCAATTCGTGCCTCTGCTGTGGCAATACGGTTTGTCGCCACGTTGCTTTAATGCTAATCGCACATTCATCTTCAGACGGGTTCTGCTGGAATTCTTTTTAGAATGCATATTTATTATATAAGGAACATAAGGAGGTCAAAGGAAAAAGGCTGCATAAGCAGGCAAGCCAATCAACTTCTTTTTACATTAAGGTGGTGGAAACAATGTATGCAGTACAGGCAAAGTCACAGCTTAATGGCCATAAAATGGAAATGAGGATACTGAGGAGTTTTGCATGAGAGTATGGAAAAATAAAGCACATTCTTACAATGACAAAAATTGACTAAGCCACTTGGCAATGCACCATTCTGCCAAGCCATATCGTATTCATTTATGTTTCAGGTGCATGTTTTGTTGGCCACTCTCAAACAGCTCATCCATGCTGCCTTGGGTCATTTGTCCTTAAAATATTATTCCCGGTGAAGTCATTTCCACATACCTGAGCCTTCAGGTAATTAACCTTTTATGAAGTGTTGCCACATAATAACGACTGTCTCATTTTTTTGTTATCTATACAAGCTGTTTGTACATTTTCTTTTTTTTTTTTTCGCTGCATCCTGTGTATTCCATATTTATTTTTATTTTATTTTACAAATACCTCACAGGCTCCATGTAGGAGTATTATGTGAGGTGTACTAGACAATAATTTTTAACAAGAACAAGAAAACAAACAAAAGAAATTCAAGAACCAGGTATTATACAATGGTAAAATGTAGTAGATATGGTGTAACATTGTTATAATAGAATACTTAGTAGGTTTTATGCGAAATTGGGTGGGCCTACATGATATCACTATAAAATCTATAAACATTATTTCAAGTGATCATGTGGTTAGCAAAAACAGTCATAGATGGTTAGTATTTTATTTCTAAATGCCATATGATCATGAATACAGACGACATCATCAGGGAGGTCATTCCATTGACCAATTACACATGGAAGCGTAGATGTGTTAAAGGCTTGGGTACGGCCGAAAAGATGATTAAAACAATGTTGATTACGAAGCCTGCCAGATATGTGATGTGGTTTTGATAATGGTAAGGTATTTTCGTGTACGCTGTAGACTATTTTATGCAATAAACAGAGAGTGGCTATTTTCCTACGTGATTCCAAGAATGATAGTGATAATGAAGTCTTCATGTTAGGCACACTGGAGTGTCGGTTATAGTATTGAGCGATGAAACGTGCAGCATGGTTTTGCAGATTTCAGTAAGTTGATTAGATAGACTTGGTGAGGTGACCAGACGGATAATGCACATTTGAGTTGTGTACGAACAACTGTCTGGTATGCTAGTTCCGTGTTATGGAAGGTGCCACATGAAGATTACGTTCCAAGTATCCTAGTGTGCGCGATGCCATGGGAGTAATTTTTTCAATGTGTGTTGACCAAGAAAGATTAGACGTGAAGTTAATACGAAGGTACCTGTAGTTGGGCATTACCGATATAGAATTATTATTAAGAGTGTATGTGTAAGTCGAGTTTGATTGCTTTTGGCTGAATGTCATTAGTTTTCATTTGTCAGCGTTAACTGTCATTTGCCACTGCGAGCACCAAAGAGTTATTTTGTGAAGATCCTGTTGTAGTACCAGATGATCTGCGTGAGTTATAATTTTACAGTATATTATGCAATCGTCAGCAAACAAACGGATGCTAGATGTTATATGAGATGGAAGGTCATTAATGTAGATAAGAAATAATAAAGGACCCAGGACGCTGCCTTGAGGAACACCGGAAGTAACGTCAGATAACATAAATGAGGTGTTATTAACCCAAGTAAACTGCTTGCATAGGCATAAAAAGTTATGGAGCATTGATATAGTTAAAGAATCAAGGTTAAGGGACAACAGTTTAGTAATTAAACGGCAATGTGCTACATGATTGAAAGCTTTAGAAAAATCGACATAAATGCAATCTGTCTGTGTGTTACTTTCCATATTAGAAAATAGGTCATGGGTGAATTCAGTTTAGTAATTAAACGGCAATGTGCTACATGATTGAAAGCTTTAGAAAAATCGACATAAATGCAGTCTGTCTGTGTGTTACTTTCCATATTAGAAAATAAGTCATGGGTGAATTCTATTAGCTGGGTTTCACATGACAAGCCTTTTATAAAACCGTGTTGTTGGTGAAAAAGAAATGGTTATTTTCTAGATGTTGCGCAATGTTAGATGCAATTATGTGTTCAAGTATTTTGCAAGAGATACTAGTCAGGGATATGGGGCGATAGTTATTTACATTACTTTTGTTTCCACATTTGAATATGCGTATTACCTTACCAATTTTCTAATCGTGTGGAAGTGTACCAGTAGATAATGACTGAGTGAAGATATGATAAAGGATTAAACTGCAAGGTATTATTGTTAGTTTGAGGATTTTAGTGTTGATTTCATCAATACCGGAGCTTGTCGATACTTTAAGTTTCGTAATTATGGCAGCAATCCCTTCTACGGTTAACTCTATGCGGTTCATATACCTATAATTGACGTCAGCAATACTAGGAATATTTGAGCAGTTTTTCTTCATAAATATGAATGTAAAGTACTCGTTTAAAACATCGGCAAATCTTTCTTCTTGAATCGAATTACTGGCTTCATCCTGTAGTGTTAAGTTAGTCGGAGAGGAAGCCGGGGAAATGGTACACCAGAATTTTTTGGGATTGTTAGTCACTAGGAACTGTAAGTCATGCGGAAAAAAAAACTTATGCTTAGCTTTACGAACAGCACGACAATATGCAGTTTCACATTATGTTTGTTTTAACCAAGATGCAGGAGTGTTTCGTTTATATATATTGAACAAGGGTTTCTTTTTATTTTGTAGAGTTCGCACAGATCTATGATACCACGGTTTTGATATGTTAAGTCGGAATGAAATTAAAGGTGTATGTGTATGCATTAGTGTTAATAACTTGTGTTTGAAAATCGTCCAGTTTTTGTCGACAGTACGGGATTCGCTTTCTTTAATCTGCTTTTTGCTTTTCTTGTCTTCTCAAGCTAGGTTCCTCTTTGTTTATGCTCTATTTCCTTTACATTATTTAACCCCACCGCTACCCCTTACTGTATGGTCCTTCTAGAGCTTGTAAAGTTCGCGTAAGTAAGTAAATAAACAAACAAAAGAATGGCACCCAAGTGAAAGTGTTCATTCGGTCCGATCGAGTGGACTATACTTGCTCGAACACCAGCTAAAATCACCAGACACTAAAAGGAAACCGGCTGTAGAGCTGAGAATTGGAGAGCAATGGTCAGTAATTATACCTAGTAAAGGCAAAAGACAACAGGCAATAAGCACATGTGCAATAAATGTGAAAAATTTAAATAGAAACCCAAACCATGATTATAGAGTGTGATTGCATATGTAATTAAAGAGAAAGGGAGAGCGATATCAAAGCCAGCCTCACGTATTTGTCTCCAACGGAGCAATCATCCAGAGCATCTCTCAATGCCAAAGCCACGGATGTGTTCATGGAATCAAGGGTTTTCAGTGGGTTGTACAGGAGAGATTCCCCGAACTCCACACTGGCATCAAAGAGTGTAGTACCGCTAAAAGAAAATAAGCATCATTGTACACATAGAAGATGGTGCCATACCCGAACACAATGCTAAATATAATGTCACACGCCAACACGCAGGACTCTGTTCATTCTTAACAGCAGTACAGCAATTAATGCAGGTGGTACTGATATGGAAGAACAGGAATGATGGTGGAAGAACTAATATCCCAATATTGTCTTACTTGACTCGTAGGCAATAATGTCGCCTGTCATCGTCAGATGCCAGAATAGCCTCAAGATCATGCTTGTGATTTTCCAGCAGAAACGTCTTCAAGAAACCTGCATAAAAGATTGGCGATTATTCGTTCAACTTATGGATGACAACAACATCCTACCTTCGATGCGGTTCATGTACGACGACGTTTGGGTCGGCGATTGAAATTAAACACTCGGCGAACTGAATGTATGCCGTCTGCTAGATTAGTACAGACAACGCACGCACGCGCATTTGTTGGGAAGTGTAGCTCGAGTCGTAGCTGCTACGAGCCGTTCTAGCAGTTCTGGTTCCGGTTCTGCTGAACTAGTTTCGGTTTTGTTGGATAATCGAACCTTTCTACTACTAGATGGAGCGTACTGAGGAAAAGAACCGCGACTTCAGACGGGACGTAAGACGAAGGAGTGGACAGGACGAGCGGTAACTAGCAACTGAGGTTTATTACGTGTTATTACCATGAAACTCATAGCAGCAAAAGGTTGCGTCTGCGCGCAGCGTGCCTTGACATACTGAAGAACAAGATGAAACACACGTGGCAGAAAGCATCCTAAATAACTATGGAAAGTGCCATGGTTAATCAAAAACCGGATTTCTTTATCTAGGAGAGCCACTGAAGGCTCACTTACACACGTATCTAAGCAAAGTCTGCGCATGTGTGCCGCTTCCGTAATTTCTCGCTCAAGTCTCGAGTCTCCCGTCCTACAATGATGACTTTATTGAATTTGGGGTAGCAACCTTTGCATTCCCTGTGGTGTCTGGGGAGATTGACGCCGCTATCACACTTCAAGGAGCGGAAATGTTGCCGCGGTCTATCATTAAGAGGAAGCTTTAGCTCGGGCCCAACTCCGACGCGGCCTATTCAAATACATGTAAAAACGCAAGAACATTTTTCTGAAATAACCCCTGGACCGATTTTACTGAAATTTGTTGCATTTGAGAGAGAAAGTTAAATTCTAGTCACTGTTGGAAGCGGAATTTCGATTTATGGCTTGCATTTTCTTAAAACGATTTTCAAATATTTGACCGTTTGAAAGAAATAGAAGCACGAAGTTTACATATTCATAGCTCTGCATCAAGAACTGATACCGCGGTTCTGTAAACGGCATCCATTAGATCATTCAAAGCGGACAAATTCGATGTGTCATTTTACATCTTACGTGAATTTGTTACGTTGGTTACAACGGTTTTGCAAAAGTTGTATTTTCCTACGATTAAATTTTTTTATATTCATTTGTAACATATCAATTTTGTCCGCTTTAGATGTACTATTAGATTCAATTCACAGAATTGTATTATCATTTTTAGTTGTTGAGTTACAGAGTTGTAAACTTGATAGTTTCGTTTTTTGACAATTTTCAATTTTTGCCAATTTTTAGTAAAAAATTGACGACCTAACTCAAAAATTCGAAACCAACAGTCACTAGATTTTAAGTTTGTCTTTTAAATGCAGCAAACCCCGTCAAATTTGGTGCAGTGGTTGCCGAGAAAAACGAATTCTCCTTTTACATGTATTTAGATAGGAGCACCCGAGCTAAAGCTTCCTCTTAATACATTGGCCAGTTTGGCTGTGAACACTGCATGCCGTATCACAGCGGAAATTGGTACACCACATTGGTGGCACAGTACGTGCACGTATACTGATACTCGTGCTTAGTAGTACAGGCGACCTTGCGCGGACCATCCGCCACGCGCCTACATAGTTGGGATAGCTTGCAGGGGGTTGAGAACACGAGGACAGGAGTGAACTGAGGTAAACCCATGGGTTTACCCCAGTCCACGACGTGGTCCTGTCTAACCGCCACGTTCTTCAGGTTGTGTGCCATTTTGCGCACATGGGGCATGACTTCTAGGAGGCCTCTGTTTAGGGGGGTCGCCTAGCTGCTCCTGCATGCTCACGCGCCTTGTGCCGCGGCTTCCACGACAGTGATTCACCCATTGCCTGAAGAAGGGCTGAAGGAAAACCTGCCATCAGCATTTCAACTTATTTACTTGGGTCTGAAAACTTTCAGCTGTCTTGTGCTGGCATGACTTCAAAAGGGGTACCTCAAACAGGTGATAGCTACGCCTCTCTTAATTAGTTTCGAGTGTGAAGAGGAGAACGGTAACGGTCTTCTTAGAACGCGGCATATAGGCCCACACATGATCAAGCATCTCGAAGGAATTTGTAAGTATATGAACTGAATACTGTGATTGGCTGGCGCAGTAACTCAACCCCGCAGCCCGCGAGAGTCGATCGTTGTCGGCATAGGGTTTCTCAATGTTGTCGATGCAGTGGGTGGGCAAATATATCCATCCACCATGGTTGTACTAGAATTATTAAATGATTCAGGCTTCGTCCAAAGGCCACAGGAATAAAAAAGGAATGAAGAATAAAAAGCTACAGGAAAATATGGTTCATATCAATCACAAAATGTTAATTATTGCGCTGATATATCTGTTCTGCCGTTCTGTGTAAACTTTAGAAACATGCTTTTTCTAAGTTTCAAAGCTATAATACAAGAATGTAATTCATATGAGAAACCTTCTCACTTTTTTTGTGGGATAGGTAAACTCGCAGAAACGTCAAAACAATGGCCGGCGTTTGGTTTTAACATGGGTTTTAACCTCCTTGGGTTTACCCATGGGTTTACCCTCGTTCACTCCTTGAGTTCTTTTGGAGAAACTATGCGCACGTCAGTGCTCGAGAGACTGTGTGCATAATTGCTCAGAGGCACCGAAATCACGTACCACGGACTCTCGATCAAATGTACCTTGTGCGTTTTGATCAACCTGTACGCCTGTACTACCAGCACCGGTATCACTGTGGCATAGAATAAAGAACCAACTGTGGTAGTTCAAGCACAGAACACCTATGTTCAAGCCTCAGCAGTAGATCAGCATTATGGAGCATGATCAGCGGTGTCATCGCTCCGTCTGGCAACATGGTCAGACATTGGTCAGACAACCGCCAACCAATCAGAACCAACAACGAGAACCTGACGTATGTACGCCAGCGCGCCAGCCTTTTCTAAAATGGCGCTACTATCACTGTTTTGACAGTATCTCGAACAAAAGTTTTTTGCGCGCCAGTACACTAGCGTGTCGGTTCTGCTGTGCTGTCCATGTGTTTAGTACCAACGTTGTTGGCATAGTGTGCTCGCATCAAGTGGCAAGTCTATTAAGCTCTATCCTTTTATCTGAGCCTGCTGCGCGGCGTTTGTATTACTTGCTCGAACGTTTCTTAAAAGAAAAAAAAAAAGGAGAAAAAAAACATTCGGAGGTTTTACTTGAACAAGTCCAGGATATAATTATGTGGCACGCCGTAGTGGGGGGATCGGGATGAATTTTGACCATCTGAGGTTAATCTAACGTGCACCCAATGCACGGTGCACGGGCGTTTTTGTATTTCGCCATCATCGAAATGCGGCCGCCACAGTCGGGATCCGATCCCGCGCCACTCAAATGTTTAATCTCATTTCTCTGTTCATAGTTTTTACCACGCATTGTAACATTTTAACTGAGGAGAGTGCTGTTTTTGTGATTGATAGCAATAGCCTTAATGTTATCTCCACCCGCGCGGTATTTCATTTTATAGTAGTTTTCGTTTGCCAATGTCGTTCTGGACGTTCCTGGTACATGATTACGCTGGCCGTGGTGTTTTAGCACGTGTCATGGCCACGTGACAGCCATTATTGGTGTGATTGTGCTAGCAATAATCGGCTTCTTTTGTTGTTGTTCTTACTATGGAAAACATTGCGGGGAAACAACACCATTTATTTACGCACATATTCAAGAGGGCAAACACAAATTGACAAAATAAAAAGGATTAAATTAGTTTAATTATCCCTCTTATTGAGTTAAAAGCTTTGAAAGTTCAATCAGATTATTAAGGTATTATTAAGCTTATATTGCTGCGTGCACAAGCGACTGCATTTGATCAGCTTGTCGTGGAAGAAATGCTGATTTGGGTTACTGGATAGACATTGCAAACATGGAGAAACAGCGCAAGGGTTGTACGAATGAAATTGACATACGAAATAAGGAGGAGAGCCCTAAAGCTGACTTGAGATTTGTGCAGCTGCTTGCACTGAGCTTGCAGGAATGCAGTTGAATGTTGTAGATGAACCTGGTGGTCAAAATTAATGCAGTTACCGCTATTATGGCGTGCCTCACAATTGCATCGTGGTTTTGGCAATTTTAATTTGACGCTGGGGTCAGGGGGGAATTAATGGCTGCGAGTAAACATGTAACCAGTTGCTGGTACATGCTGGATAGGTGTCTAAGCTGACAAAACACCTGTATTGAGCCTGACATGCAGGAGGAGGAGAACACTGTGAGGGTGTGTGAAGGTAACATCACGTTAAGCCGGTTTGTACTGATTGCTTTGTGAATTGTTTCATGAGTTCTCAACCCGACAGCTAGTGGAACAGCATGAAACTTACTCAAATCAGAATCACCGAGAAGAAAGGGAACCGAGGGGTCCAATTTTTATTAATCATATCACAAGAAGCCAACAAACAAAGACACCAAGGACAACATAGGGGAAATTACTTGTACCTACTAATTGAATTAAAGAAAAATAAATAATGGAAGTGAAAGTGGATGAAAAAACAACTGGCTGCAGGTGGGATACGAACACATGTCTTCGCATTACATGTGCAATGCTCTTACCAGTTGAGCTACCACAGTGCCGTTTTCCCATCCACTTTCTGGGTTATTTTAGGGCATTAAGTAGTAAAGAACAGGTTACAGAGGCTCCTTCGGCGTTTGTCCTGTGTGCATTCTTTCTGTGTCCTGTCCTAAAAATGCGCTGTTATAACCATATTCCATCAAGTCAGCAACCAACTACTCCATTTAAGTCTGTTAATCGCTGTCCTTCTATAACTAGTGATCAAGTTAGAAATGCCTTACAAGACATGAAACGAGGAAAAGCGGCAGGAGAAGTTGGAATAACAGTCAATTTAATCGAAGATGGAGGAGACATTATGCTTGAAAAGCTTGTGGCCCTTTGTACGAAATGGCTCATAACTTCAAGAGTCCCAGAAAACTGGAAGAATGCTAACATTATGCTAATCCACAAAAGGCAGACGTCAAAGAATTGAAAAATTATAGGCCCATTAGCACACTTCCAGTATTGTATAAAATATTCACCAAGATAATTTCCAATAGAATAAGGGCAACACGTCAGTCAACCAAAAGAGCAGGCTGGCTTCAGGAAGGGATACTATACAATGGAGCACATCCATGTAATCAGTTGGGTAATCAAGAACAATGCCGAGTACAATTAAGCTCTCTATGTAGTTTTCATAGATTATGAAAAGGCATTTGATTCAGTAGAGATATCAGCAGTCATAGAGGCATTACGTAATCCAGGAGTACAGGAGACATACGTGAATATCTTGGAAAATATCTCCAAATATTCCACAGCTACTGTGATTCTCCACAAGAAAAATAGAAAGTTACCTCTAAAGAAAGGGTTCAGGCAAGGAGACAATCTCTCCAATGTTATTCACTGCAGGTTCGGTAGAAGTATTCAAGCTATTAAACTAGCAAGGCTTAGAAGTGAGGGCCAACCGCAAATATCTCGGCAACCTTCGGTTAATTTGCAGATGACATTGTCCTGTTCAGCAACACTGGGGATGAGTTACAGCAAATGATTGAGGACCTAAACAGAGAGAGTGCAAGAGTGGGGTTGAAGATTAATATGCAGAAAACAAAGGTAATGATCAATAGCCTGGCAAAGGAACAAAAGTTTAGGATTGCCAGTCAGCCTCTAGAGTCTGTGTAGAAATATGTTTACCTAGGTCATTTACTCACAGGGAATCTTGATCATGAGAAGGAAATTTACAGAAAATTAAAAATGGGATGGAGTGCATATGGCAGACATTGTCAGATGCTGACTGGAAGCTTACGATTATCATTAAAAGGAAGGTGTACAATCAGTGCATTTTACCGGTGCGAACATAAGGTGCAGAAACTTGGAGACTGACAAAGAAGCTCAAGAACAACTTAAAGACCGCGCAAGGAGCGATGGAATGAAGAATGTTAGGCATAACATTAAGAGACAGGAAGAGAGCAGTGTGGATCAGAGAGCAAACTAGGATAGCTGATATTCTAATTGACATCAAGAGAAAGAAATGGAGCTGGGCAGGTTATGTAATGTGTAGGTTAGATAAACGGGGGATAATTAGTGTTACAGCATGGGTGCCAAGAGAAGGGAAGCGCAGTCGAGGAGGGCAGAAGACTAGGTGGGGTGATGAAATTAAGAAATTCGCAGGTGCTAGTTGGAATCACTTGGTGCAGGACAGGGGTAATTGGAGTTCACAGGGAGAGGCCTTCGTCCTGCAGTGGACATAAAATAGGCCAGTGATGATGATATGTTTTACTACTACAACTAACCCTTAGAGTGTTAGCCAGTGCCACCGCTCGCAAACCTTGGTGGCGGATGTGGAACATCCTTTCTTCAACAGGCGTCATGAGTACATGATCTTTTTGGGTGCCAGCTACTGGTCAATAAACCCAGACATGCCACCTGAAGGCATTAATGTTGCAGGGTTCGAGACCCTCATAATATAATGAACGAGAAGAAAGGGAACCAAGGGGCCCGATTTTTATTAATCGTATCATAAGAAGCCAACAAACAATGAGACTAAGGACAACATAGGGGAAATTACTTGTACTTAATAACTGAATTAAAGAAATGATAAATTATTGCAAATGAAAGTGGATGAAAAAACGACTGGCCACAGGTGGGATACAAACCCACGTCATCGCATTATGCGTGCAGTGCTCTGTGCGTTGTTTTTCCATCCGCTTTCATTTGCAGTAATTTATCATTTCTTTAATTTAGTTATTAAGTACAAGTAATTTCCTCTATGTTGTCCTTAGTCTCATTGTTTGTTGGCTTCTTATGATACGATTAATAAAAATGGGGACCCTCAGTTCCTTCTCGTTCATATATGTATACAGGCACACACACACAGCGTGATCATTTTAAAGTTTTTTGAGGGAATTTTCAGAAATCACCTGTGGCAGATAGCATAATTCTAGTCCTTGAGGTGTGTTATTCGAAGAGGGGGATATTATTAATATGAGAAATTGAAACACATATCCAGGTAATTAACTAGAATGCACTAATTAACTTCCTAATTAGGCACAATATGGCATATATTGCAGTTTTCACATTGTAGCCAGTAAGTTTGCAAGATGCATCCACTTGAATTTAATCTACAGGGGGGGTATTCAGTAGGAGTCCACCTAGGGGACTGACCATTTTGGCCGCTGCTGATTGGATGCAGCTGTACGAGTGAGGAGGAGCCGAGAAGCCCCAGCCAATCAGCAGTGGCCGAAATGGACGGTCCACTAGCTGGACTTCCAGAGAATACCTCCCCAGGATGACACCAGTTTCGAGATCATCATCATCCTTAGTCTTTATTTATGTCCACTGCAGGCCGAAGGCTTCTTCCAGCGATCTCCAATTACCCCTGCCTGGGGCTTGCTGATTCCAACTTGCAGCTGCAAATTTCCTAATTTCATCACCCCACCTAATTTTCTGCCATCCTCGACTGCACTTCCCTTCCCTTGGCACCCATCCTTTAATACTAATGGTCCACCGGCTATGTACCCCACGGGTGCCGACTACGGGGGGCTCTGGGGCACAAGCCCCCTCGGGAGTTTTCTGGTGGGGGTGGGCACAAGCCCCCCCGCTATCTAAAGTGTCATTGCCATTGTTTTGTCACCCGCCACATCTGAGGTTTCTTTTGAGTTACCTCGACCTTTTCACTTAAAATTTTATTGTAGCTGATAGCTTACTGCTTCATTGTTGGCATGGATGTGCACAGCTTTTAATTCATACTTTCGCATTATTTCTGCAAATCCTGACAATAGGAGGACAGGCGCATTAGAAGCATCAGCATCAGCGGCAGCTGCCTCATCTATATCTTTTTCCACTGTAAACACCATACACATATACTATATGTTTAATTATATGCACAGGATAACGCTTATTATATTTTTGAAAGAGAAGGAGGTAGCCAATTAACAATTATATCTAAAGGTATGGATAGCCTATCTCTAGAGAATGAATATGTTGCTGTATGTTCACCTCACTTCAAATTGCTTTGCATGCTTTTTTGACCCTGAAAAAAGCCTGTAGGCTTCAGTGACGCCTTCAGCAGAGTCTTTTGTCAACGGCGTGTGAAATGCATGTGAATGATATGTGTCTTTGTATTGCTTTTCTTTTCAGTAAGCAATGCTAACGACTCATGAAAAAAAAAATACTTTTAATAATTTACAACATTTATTAGGGATGGAAATGTCACTTGCTGCAGAGGTCATAAATATATACAGAGTATCCCAATTAACTATCATGCACCAAGATTTAAAAAAAGCAGTGCATTACTCGAAGAAAATGCAGTGTATATTTTCCCAGTACAGCGGAGCAGCTGCCAGTAATTATTTCGTTACTGAGATTTATTAGGTAACTGTAGATATCTAACTCAGAACGTACCATCCTAATTGTCGCAGTGTCAATGAGGCATTTGTAGGCTCAACCAAGAGGCATCTAACTGCAGTGTTTTATAGTGACGTACAAATTTCATGCTAATTTTCCCGAGTGATAAATAAACCTTGCGAAGCATTAAAAATACCACGTGACTGCGCTCCTACCCGCATTATAAAGCAGCGCCCTCGAACAGGCTCCCTCCGAGTTAGCCGAAACGAAATAAAGGAAATAAAGAAAAATATTGTGATCGATCTAGTTCCTTATCTGCCGCACCTCGGCTGAAGTAACACGTCACGTTTGGTGTTAGTTGGAAACAAACTGTGATAGCTGTTGTTTTAGCGTAGATAAAGTGCACGGATGTTATTTTTCTTTCTTTCTTCTTGCCACAGAACCTATCACCACAAAAGCGAATTGACAATGTCAGTGAAAAGGTTTAAAGGTGGTTTTTGTTTCATCCCAGTCGCCATGTCCCTCTAATGAGCAGAAGGTAAACATGAGCGTTGCCTTGGGAACTGCAAATGGCAACAAGAGGAAGGTCGCAAATATATATCAGTTATGGAAGTGTGATGGTGCACCAAACGCATCAACTATCATCAGAAATTATGAAAACCTGAGACAAACTGGCAGCTTCAAGAAATAGTGGCAAAGGACTCCATCTTTGATTCCTAGCCTACGCACGCATGTTCTAGCATTTATGGCCGCACACCTTCATGCTATCGTGTGGGACCCAGCTAAGTTTGTATAATACACACTATTAAATGTGACTCCAATCCACACTGGGTAAAGCGCAATCGGCATCAGTACCAGTGGTCATTCCGTGTGCGGTGCAGAATTTACGCCGGTGCTGTAATTAGTCCCATCTTCGATCACACACTGACTCGACAGCATTACTTTCACGAAATCCTTCAAGGAGTGGTAGATGAATTTCTCAGCAAAGTCACGCTGTCACATCTTCCACTTCTGTGGTATCAGAAAGGTGGGGCACCAGCACACAGCAGCAGCTGAGCACGAAACTGGCTGGATGTGACTTTTCATGCGCAACAAATTGGAAGGCACGGGCCTGTAAATTGGCCGGCTAGGTCACCTGGCTTCTCTCCACTCTATTTCTTTGGGGTTACATGAAAGATCATTCTTACATTATTGAGATGGACGTCTGATAAGCTGAAGGCAAGGATAACGAATCTCTGCCATAGAATTCCAGTGTTGGTCATCAAGAAAGCCACTGAAGATGTGATAAAGTGGACTCAGTACTGTGTAGCTTCAGAAGGAGACCTACTCAAAACGTCCTCTAGGCAGCAACTGGTTAACAATCCGGCTGGTAAAGAAACGATGACCAAAGTGCGCCTTGGCTAACATCTACAGTCCACCCAGACGCCAAAAAGCCGACTTCTCACCATTACTGAACCACGTATCCACCCTACTCGGTGCGACATGATAGGCTATTTCTCCTCGGAGACTTCAGCGCCTGGCATTCAGAGTGGGGATACAAGAGAGACACGGCGAAGGACTCCAACCTTCTCAGGACGACACATACATTCTAACTCTTGCTGATCACGCTGCCAGGCGTCCCCACCAGGGTAGGCAACGGCGTGAATTGTGATACTACACCTGACCTAACTTTTGCAGTGACGACAGAGGAGTTGCTTGGAGCAGCCTGGACGAGATGCTAGGCAGTGACCATATTATATATGTAACCTGTGACACGGCAAAAGAACGGCGATCCCTCGTTACGACCAAACTCACTGATTGAAAAAATTACAGAGAAACAGCGGACAGCCCATTCAACACCAACCTATACAGGAGAATGGAGCACTTTTCCTGAAGAAATATACAATGCCACCACCAAAGATCAGACCATGCCGGAAACATTAGCAGTGGACGACCACCTGGCACACCTTTGGGAGGCCTGCAGAAGTCTATCAAAGCGCTGGAAGCGACAAAGACGCAACTGTAAACTCTGACGCCGGATATACCAACAGGCAGAAGAAGCCAACACCTACGCCAGAGCTAGAGCTCGATAGCAACAACTGGCGATGTGTTTGCTACTCCCTACAAGACACCCTGAGCACCAAGAAAACCTGGGCTATCCTCCGTTGCATGCTGGACCCATCCATGAGGAAACTCGTTGGAGAATACCCAGGAACGGAAGGTGAGCTCCTCCAACTACTAAAGGACACTTATACCAGAGAAGCACAGACACGAATCGCCTAGCTCCAGAAACTATCGCAGCCAAGGTAACGAAGATGTGGACGCCCCTATCAACTTCGCAGAGCTCTACGCCGCCACTCAAACATTTAAGAACACAGCACCTGGTCCCAATCGAATTACCAATGCGATACTGAAAAACCTGAGTGACTCGGCCATCCAACAGCTAACCGATTTCTTTAATGACATGGTATGGAAACCTCACGGCCAACTACCCTTGGAATGGAAAGCGGCAAACATTATTAGAATACCAAACCTGGGGAAACCACGCGAACTAGGCCAACTACGACTCATCTTGCTCACCTGCTGTCTGGGCAAGCTTTTCGAATGAGTCGTCCTCACCAGACTCGAGAGACACATAGAGTGAAACGACTTGTTTTCGGCTACAATGTTTGGCTTCAGGAGAGGGGCATCGGTCCAAGACCCCTTCCTACTGCTGAAAGACAGTCCTGAATGCCCCATCAGGAAGTCCAGACGGGGTCTTGCTCACACTTGACATTCAAAAAACATTTGACACCATCTCGCACTCCACGATTCTTGAGGGGCTCAAGGACGTAAGATGGGGTGATAGAATATATTGCTACGTGCAAGACTTCTTGAACAACAGCACTGCCCATATTGGGATAGGTACGACATGCTCACTCCCATATGACCTGCCACGATGAGGCACAGCTCAAGGCTCTATACTGTCACCGCTCCTATTCAACATTGGCCTACGCAAACTGGAACTACAACTGGAGGAGCACCAAGATCTCAGATGTGATATATATGCGGATGACATCACACTATGGGCCACTCGAGGCTTGTACGGCGACTGGCAAGGCATTCTCCAAAGAACCATTGACACGGTACATACCTTCACAAAACAAGCAGGCATGAAATGTGCCCCAGCCAAGTCGACATACCTACACATTAGATCCAAGAATACACAAGTGAAAAGGGGCCCTGTAACGTAAAACTATTCCAATATGTTTTTATTCCAATCCCCTGGTGTCAGATTTGCGTAACCGCCGACACAAGCATCTGGCAGTGACTCACAGGGTTGTCTGAATGGACCAATCAAACGCTCTCCTCGTTTATAAAGGGTCACTTTTGTTTGCTTTAAAAACGAATAACATTGCCTACAGTGAGCGGCTTCTCTTAAATTGGCTGACAAGATGCGAGGAGCACGCTTAAGTTGAGAGGGATTTGATGGGGCTGAGCCAGTGCCCTGAAAATCGATAACCGGATAAAGAGCATGGTGCCGGCATCTGTGATTGGTCCGCTTTCCTTTACTTGGCTTGAGATGGCTGGTCTGAAGTTGCGGCGGCATGCAGCGGAAGATTAAGAATGCCACTAAAACAGAACCTCAGCAAAGAAGAGTTGGTAGGGCGAGGTCATAAATGTGCCAAAAGTGCTCAAAAATGTTACATGGCCACGCAAAAAGTTTTATTGTGCAAAAGTCAAGCTCTCCGGCCACTGCGATTAGTCAGTGCCTGAGCGATCGGCAGCAGCCATCTTTTATTCATTTTGGAACGGAGCAGCCTGCAGTTGTTCAGAAGAAAATTCAGTTTTGTTCGGCATATTAATGCATCTTCAACACGTACACCTGACTTTGATGCGGTGAGTTTTCGCGGTTTTGTGACGTCGCGTGACGGGCAGGTGAAATAGGTGCAGCTTGAAAATTTTTTACCAATAGCCGAGGGCTAATGGCGAAAAGGCGTCGAACCAGAAATAACTATTTTTCTTTTGTACAGTCCAATCATGCATAATTGGTGTGTACGCGTCATATCAGATGGGGAGCTATCGCGGTTTTCGTGACGTCGCGTGACAGACAGGTGAAGTGGGGGTGGTTCAAAAAAGTTTTTAACCAATCGTGGAGGGCTTATTGCAGAATTGGAATAGAAAATTTTCTTATAGCTTTATATTATAGCGCCCCAGAGCACCGACCCTACAACTCTTTCTGGACGGGGAACTCATAAATAGGACAGCAAACCGGCGGGTTCTCGGGATGCACATATAAGAGACGGGCAGTGTCTCCATCGCGCTCTCCAAACTCGAACGCACGGTAAGCAGTATCACCGG
The DNA here is from genome assembly GCF_023375885.2 of Dermacentor andersoni. Lineage (NCBI taxonomy): Eukaryota > Metazoa > Arthropoda > Arachnida > Ixodida > Ixodidae > Dermacentor > Dermacentor andersoni. The sequence continues at coordinate 24,057,917 of NC_092815.1, forward strand.
ACTTGTTAACAGAATCGCGCACGGCAAAGAGGGAATGACGGAGGTGGACACCTTGCGATTTGTGCAAACGTTCGTCATTAGCTGTGCCACTTACGCGCTGTCCTTTCAAGCCACATGCTGCAGCGAGACTGACCAGGTGGACAGATTGATTCGAATCACCTGTAAGGCGGTGCTTGGCCTTCCGGCAAGCACTAGCATGAAGCCCCTCCGGGAGCTACGGCTGACTAACACATATGAAGAGCTCGCCGCTGCCGCGTTAAGGCACTCTCGCTGGACGCCTTAACACTTCAACAAATATCAACCAACTTGCCCAACAGGAAGTTATGATGATATTAAGGGCACTGTAGGAAACTACTTAGTAAAATAACATCAGTTTTTATCTCTACCATCTCTGTGTTGGGCTGAAGGCATATAGGCGGTGTGTGACAGTTTGTGTTGTGAGGTGGGCTTTGCACAGCAGCAAAGGAGCACAGGATTACTTGGCTTGCCAAGCCTATCACGGCAAGTCTATTTGCTCGTTCTTGTTGGAATACAAGATTTGTATCGTCAGGGTTAGGAAACTGGTTGTCATAATTACTGTGATAGTTTATCAGTGGTTGGGTGCTATAGGTACTTGATTTGATGGTGAGGGCAGGAATAGAAGTACTGTGCCAATTGTGCCATCTTGCGCGATACCTTGAGCTGCGCCAACCTGTGCCAAAACACAAATTTCAATTTAACTCTCTAAATTTTGCAGGATGTGTGCTTTCAGTGGTACCCATACAGCCTTGTGTTGGCTAGCATTTAGCCCTAGTAGCCAGGCTAAAATCATCATTTGTTGTCCGAGATATTGGTCGCTGTTTTACGTTGGTTTTATACAGCAGCCCTAATAATTGAGCTGGTGCGAAATATTGGCTGACGATGTGGATTGGAAAGCTAGTGAACATCTTATTCCCTTTATTAGTATTGTAAATATCAGAGTTCTCTTGTTCTTGTTCTCGCTAAGTTTTGTGGAATACTGGCAAACATGCAATGACCAAGGAGGTAACTCTGCGCCCCATAGATTGCGTCAATCTCAACCCAAACCTTGTCCAATATGAGCACTTCGAATGAGTGGCCACACTCTTTTCTCAACGTGTCAGCAGCTTTGGCGTGCATCTTCGGTCTTATCAAACCCTTCTGATATCCCTGGCACGGTGACGTGTTATCACACTGATTTTTCCTTTAAATTTCTTGTTTTTTGTGTGTCGGAAAAAAGGACCACACAAAGATATCAGTTGCTTTAAAGGCTGTTATTGGTCATTTCTTAATGTCCTTCCCAACCTTTGCATTGATACCTTATCTAATAACTAAATTTAATAATGTTAGCTAATTAATCTTAAATATTAGTTGCCTGTGCTCAGTGGAAAAAAAAAAAGCTCTTGCATTAACAAAAGCCTATCAGCAAACAATGGGTGCTGTTCACGTAAAGCCCTCGGTAACCTTTTTCTTGCCTTCATTTAGTTGTCACATCCAGTATGCAAGTTAGTTTCTGTTATATGCATATGAGTGTCCTTTGTCAGGTTATGGTAATTTTTTACTTTAATGAACTTTCCTGCAACTTGCGGGCTTTTGCAGAACTGATTTGCTGAAACCTAACAGTGCTGTGCAATGTCAAATAAGGAACACCTTTTTTTGATTAGCCAGCATTTCACTCATGTTGAGCTTTTCCTAGCATGTTCCTAAATGAGTATCTTCTGCTCCATAACGACAATTCCTGCTGTAAACCTGCTCAATGTGCCCAATTTGCTGCTTCCAGAGCTGCTTCAAAGCTCTTTGCCATTTCTTTGCCCTGTGAGGATGACAATGGTGGTAGGGGAACTAAGGTGCTCAACGCTTACAGTGATTTTTACATCTGGTGACGTGCGGCAGGAAGCAGTGCTGGAGGTCCAAGGCCAACTGTATTCGCGTACAGTGCAGGTTGCTATACCAATAGGGCCTCAGAACTGAGAAGTGCTCTGAAAGTGCTCTCACAATGGCTCACACCAGCCATGGTGACACTACCTGAGGCCTGCATCAGCCACCTTGAGGGCATGCCTAGAGTAGTTCTCAGTGCTCCTATTCAGGTCAGGCAAAAAATTTTTTGAACGCAGCTCTTAGGCACCTGTTCCTGCATTGAGCGTTGGCGCAACCGAGCAAATGAGCATAGCAAAGGATGAAAGAGCGAATGCGGGGCACATCGGAGGAGGCAGGTGCAGTGGAGAAGGAGGGTATGGTGAAAGCGTGTGAAGAAAAGCGTAGTGCCGCGCGAGACGTGTTTTGCAGCAATGATTGCAAGAGATGGCACCAAATTAGCACACATCACCTGTTCACCGATGACGCCATCGATAAGGCATGCAGCGAGAGTGTCCACCAGTACCATATATATGGAAACAAAGCATTGCATTGTGTGAGTAGAGGTCTGTTGGCTGCAGCTGCTGTGAATCGTGCCCACGCGTCATTCACAGACTGCCTCTCGTGATCTCCCGATTAATGAGGCAGTCGCACCACACTTCTCTTCATTTGCAACGTGCCGCACCAGAAGAATGTCCGCACAGGCCAATATAACGCGAAGTGAAAACAAGTGTAGAGCTGCGCTCAAATTTTGTATTAAGGTGTATCATGACCGTCGGTATATTTTTTCTCTACAGTATTACTCATATTTAAGACATTGTAATGCCAACTACCTGTTTGTTTGAGAGTTAAAGGAGCACCGACAATGTTTTTGACTCTTTCTTTTTTTCATTATCCAAAGGGCTTATAGCTCTAAACCCTAGAAGAAATACTGGCAAGCCTTGAAGTGCCTGTCATAATTCAATATAAGAACTTTTCTACAGCCACTTTTCGTTTCATTTCCCAGGAGATTACCGGGTCGTGATCTCATGATGGGGATGGTGATCATGTTGGAGCAGGACATGGCAGCATTTTGACGCTCGCTCTGTCCCGCTCGGTTGCCTCCTATGCTACTACTCATGACAACTGATGTAGTAGCATAGTAGATGACCGAGCGAGCCAAAGCGAGTGTCAAAAGGTTGCAATAACCTGCTCCCACGTGACCACTTTCTGCACCATGACGTCACAACACAGTAGAAACGGAACTGAAACTGGCTGTCAGAAAGCTGTTCATCATTATCGTCATGATCATCAACCTATTTTATGTCCACTGCAGGACAAAGGTCTCCCTGTGATCTCCAATTACCCTTGTCCTGCGCCAACCGATGCCTGCGAATTTCTTAATGTCATCACCCCACCTAGTCTTCTGCCGTCCTTGACTACATTTCCTTTCTCTTGGCACCCATTCCGTAACCTTAATAATCCACCGGTTGTCTAACCTACGCATTACATGACCTGCCCAGCTCCATTTCTTGCTCTTTATGTAAATTAGAATATCGGCTATCCCTGTTTGCTCTCTGATCCACACCGTTCTTTTCCTGTCTCTTAATGTTATTATGCCTAACATTCATCATTCCATTGCTCTTTGTGCGGTCCTTGTTTTCGAGCTTCTTTGTCAGTCTCCAAGTTTCTGCCCCATATGTCAGCACCAGTAGAATGCATTGATTCTACACCTTTCTTTTTAATGATGGTAAGCTTCCAGTCAGGATCTGACAATGTCTGCCGAATGCGCCCCAACCCCATTTCTATTCTTCAGAAATTTTCTTCTCATGATCAGGGTCCCCTGTGAGTAATTCAGCTAGGTAAACATACTCCTTCACCGACTCTAGAGGCTGACTGGTGATCCTGAACGCTTGTTCCCTTGCCCGGTTATTCATCATTATCTTTGTCTTCTGCATATTAATCTTAAACCCCACTCTTATACTCTCTCTATTAAGTTCCTGAATCATTTGTTGTAACTCATCCCCAGTGCTACTGAACAGGACAATGTCATTTGGAAATCGAAGGTAGCAAAGATATTTGCCGTTGGTCCTTACTGCTAAGCCTTCCCAGTTTAATAGCTTGAATACTTCCAAGCGCACAGTGAATAGCATTGGAGAGATTGTGTCACCTTGTCTGACCCTTTTCTTTATAAGTATCTACTTTACTTGCTGAGAATTAAGATAGCTGTGGAATCTCTGTAGATACTTTCCAAGATATTTACCTAAGCGTCCTGTACTCCTTGCTTACGTAATGCCTTTATGACTGCTGGTATCTCGACTGAATCAAATGCCTTTTCGTAATCTATGAAAGCCATATAGAGAGGCTGATTATACTCTGCGGATTTCTCTGATTATACTCTGCGGATCTCGATTACGATTGATGACATAGATGTGATTAATTGTAGAGTATCCCCTCCTGAAACCTGCCTGTTCTCTTGGTTGACTAAAGTCCAGTGTTGCTCTTATTTTATTGGAGATTATCTTGGTGAATATTTTGTATAATATTGGAAGTAAGCTTATGGGCCTATAATTTTTCAATTCTTTTAACGTCTCCTTTTTGTGAATTAGTATAATGGTCGCATTCTTCCAGTTCTCTCAGACCCTTGAAGTTGATAGACAGTTTGTATAAAGGGCTGCTAGTTTTTCAAGCATTATGTCTCCACCATCTTTGATTAAATAGACTGGTAGTCCATCTTCTGCCATTTTTCCCCGTTTCAGCTGTTATATTAAATGAGTCGAAGATATTATGTCAGTAGGACTTTATAGGATAAAAAGGAAGACATGTACCAAATCTATTTAAAATAGTATTTAAAATTCGAGGACACCTAAACACCCCTTATGAGTTGTAAATTTGAAAGCATTAATGTCCAATTGGTGCTCCTTTGAGTTAAAACTCCTAGTGTGCAAGCGAGCAGGTTGATACGCTTGGTGCCTTTTGCTTTTGCCTTACTGAGGTGCAGTTAGAACTTAGGTGAGAGGTTGCATGTACAAGGAAAGCGTGGATAACACAGGCTTCCGAGAGAGAGAGCGATGGTGACACAGCGTCATGGCGATGCCCTCTACCCCCATGCAACACGTTCCCTTTTGCCTGCACTGCTCCATCAAGGCATGCTCATGCTGTGGAATCGCAGCCAATGGGAATTTACTTGCTGTTTCGCTGTTACAAACAACAGACGCTTGCTTTTTCGCTCAGTGGGCCATTTGATGCTTTTGCATCAATAAAATATCTGCTGTCCAACCCTCTTTTGTGTCAGGTTCATGAAAATATTACAAATTTTAATGTTCACAGGTTGGCAGGTATGATATTTTAGTGTGCCATGCCCTGTGGTTCTTGAGAAGATATGCCTTCAATGTAGTTCGTAAAATGGAGTGAGTTGTGGGCCCTATCTCCTTTTCTTAAACATTAATTTGAGATTCCAAATTGGCTGCCAGCGTGCTACACCTTTACCTCATCTTGGTTCAAATAATGCTTTACGGCGGCAGTAAAAGCATTCTCACTCATAGTGCTCATAGGCCAATGCGATCAGGGCTGGTTGGGGTCAAGTCAAGCATCTAGGGCCATCTTAAAGCAAGGATTGTGATTGCCCACTTTTGGTCTCATGTGATTACGCACTCTTTCTGGTAGTGTATATGGGTTGCTTCTCAAGAAAATTATGGAGGGAAGAAAGAAACATAATTCGCATGCAACTGTTGTGTTGTTTTACCCTGGAGTAGCTAAGGCAAGTGTATGAGATAACATGGGCTTTGTAAACAGAGAGAGAGAGAATTTATTTAGGAAACATAGAGATTGATCTGAGGTAATATCCTTTAACCTGCTACTTTGCTCAGAGGGGAGGGGGAGGGGAACTGAAGCTTCTAAGTGTATTGACGTCCTGCAGCCATCTCTATTTGAGATGAAACCTATTAGCTTGTTGTGTTTTGTGGTTTCTATGCAGTTTAGTCTAGCATGAAGTTATAGAAGCTCACCCAAATTTGTTTCTATATTTACATGTTGTTACCAGAACAATGTCTGTGCCATCTAAGTTGTACATGATATTAGGAATAATTTTGATAAGCTTACTAAGTCCCAGAACGCTCATGTGTACCTTTACTACAAATGTTTGCTGCAACTGTAACAATACTTTCAAGCACCGCTTGTTATATCAAGTGATTGGCTAGCTAGGCTATTGTGTTACTGTGTATGAGGATTTTTATTCAACTCTGTCATGCTTATGTTTCATGCACTAGAAAGGCACAGAAACACACAGCTGCCTTTTAAAGGAGATCCAGGCACATAAGCAAGTTAGGAGCCTTATTCCAGCATTATATTGTGCAACATAATATACAGTGGTTTCTTTGACTCAATGCACTTTCATGTTAAGCCAGTAAATAAAGCTTATAGTGTGCATTCTCTTTTTTTCCCCCTACAGCAGCACTTGCAACATGGAAGCAGCTGCAGTGACTGTAGACGAGGAGAAAGAAGTTGCCATTGCATCTAGACCTGAGAATCCTTTTCACATTAAAGCTAGAAAAGAGATTGAAGAGGAAAAGCAGAATAAAAATGGAAATTTGGACTGTAATGTTGCCATCGCATCAAGGCTTGAGAATCCTTCTCACATTAATGCTAGCAAGGAGACCAAAGAGAAAAGGCAGAATGAAAAGAACTTGAACTGTGAAGGCAAAGTTTGGCCAAAGGTAGAAGCTGATGGCAACCATGCATCAAGGCCATGCGACAATAGCATCGTCAGTTCGCCTAGTTCAGAGGCATGTTGTGGTGGTACTGCTGAAGACAGCTGTGGGATCAGAGAAAGGCCTGGGGACCTTTCTAGCATGCAAAGTAACGAAGATACAGCAAAACAGTTAAATAAAGAGGAAGTAAAAGTTGAAGATGAAGACTTTAAATGTTTAGTTCAGCCAAATGCAGAAGGAAATGGTAACTATGCTTCTACACCACGTGACAACATTGTGGATTCAACTTGCTCTGAGCTGAGTTGTCCTGTTCAAGTCAGCTATGTGACTTCGAAAGAGCCCCAGTACTATTCTGACAATAAAACTAGCCAAAAAGTACAACAGTCAGAGGAACAGAAGAATGAAAATGATGATGTTAAAGGAGAAGTTTGGTCCAAGGCAGAAGACGACAGTAGGCTTGCATGCAAGTCTTCCAACAGTAATGCTGCAGATTGTACCTGTTCTGAGCCAAGTTGCAGTGGTGGTATGAAAGGCAACTATGGGACTTTAGCAGAGCCTGAGAACGTTTCTGACAATAAAATAAAAAATACTGCAGAACAGTCGGCAAAGGAAAATAGTGCAAGTGAGGATGAGTATTGCATTTGCAAAGTTCTGCCAAAGCTGGGTAAAGATGACAGCCTTGCACCTAAGCTATGCGGCATTAGTCTTTTGGAATCAACTTGTCCTGAGACAAGCTGTAGCAGTGCCACTGATGAGACGACTGTTTGCTCAGACAATCCACATGGATCTTCCTCATTTGGACCTAGAGAAAACAAAGCAGGAAAACAAGATGAAAATGACAGTGAAGGACATGGCTCTTCCTCTATTGAATCTAGAAAAAATGAAGCCGGAAAAGAAGGGCAAAATGATAGTGAAGGACATGGTGCTTCCTCCATTGAATCTAGAAAAAATGAAGCAGGAAAAGAAGAGGAAAATGATAATGAAGGACATGGCCCTTCCTCCATTGAACCTAGCAAAAACGAAGCAGGGAAAAAAGATGAAAAGGACAGCGAAGGACATTACTCTTCCTCTAGTGAATCTAGAAAAAATGAAGCAGGAAATGAGGAATATGATAGCAAGGGACATCGCTCTTCCTCCAGTAAATCAAGAAGAAATAAAGCTGGAAAGGAGGAAAATGATAAGGAAGCACAAGGCCCTTCCTCCATTGAAACTAGCAAAAATGAAGCAGGGAAAGAAGAGGAAAAGGACAGTGAAAGATGTTACTCTTCCTCCAGTGAATCTAGAAAAAATGAAGCAGAAAACAAAGAGGAAAATGATAGTAAAGAACATCGCTCTTCATCCAATGAATCAAGAAAAAATAAAACTGGCAAAGAAGAGGAAAATGATAGTGAGGGACATGGCTCTTTCTTCATTGAACCTAGAATAAGTGAAACAGGGAAAGAAGGGCAACATCGTAGCGAAGGACATGGCTATTCTTCCATTGAGCCTAGAAAGAACGAAGCAGGAAAAGAAAAGGAAAATGATAGTGATCGACATGGCTATTCCTCCATCGAACCTAGGAAACACAAAGGAGGAAAAGAAGATAATGGTAGTGAAAGTGAACATGGGGATCGCAAAGACAAACGTCAGGCATCGGTGGAAAAATCTGCTAGCAATTCATCTGAGCTATGTGACAGCCAAACATGCTTCAAAGCATCAAGTAGTTTTGAACCATGTGGTAATGCTGTAGATGACTATGTACCTTCAAGGGAGCCTGAGAACTCTTCTTTCACTGAAACAAATAAAGAAGTAACAGAACAAGAAGAGCAAAGTGAAGATGAAGAGGACCAGGGAGGGAAATGTCATCCTAATGTGTCAAAGTTTCTTCATCGCTACATAAAAATTGGCAGGTACACACCAGCATCTACTTCGAAGGCTGGAGACTTTCGCATGAAAGAGTCCGACACCGTCCTTGAAGCTCCTTCGTTGGTGACGCCCTTACTCGTAAAAACACCAGACTCCTTTTTGACAGAAAACAATGACTGCGAGGGAAAACAAAAACAGAAAAGAGTGTTTTCTTTGGGTAAAGGGGGCAGCTCCACTGATGACTTCTTTGGAAGCACAGTTGGTGAATTCTTCATTGGTATTGGCTTGAGCAGAGCACGAGAAGTGTACAACCGAGAGCAATTAAGGCTAAAAAAACATGAGATAAAGAAAGCAGGTGGCTGTGCACAAGAGATGATCGATGACTGTCGAAGGCTGGCTGAAGTGTACCAAAAATCTAGACTTGCAAATGCTCCTTACAATGTTAAAGTTAGGTCGTGCAGGTTATGCGATTTTAAGACTGAATCAAGCCTTGTTCTAGAAGGCCACCTACTGACACCACACTTGACACCACGACGGGAGCTTCAGTGCAGCTTTTGCGACTTTACAACTCGTGATAGGCAAGCCTTTGTATTCCATGTGGAAGCTATGCACAACCGACAGGCAACTGTAGAGCCCCCACTGCTCCTTCATCAGTGCCCTTTTTGTACTTTTGAGACCAATCTGAAAACGAAGGCTGCATCCCATGTCAGTCGTTGTGAAAAACTTTTCAGTATTGCTGCCAACCAGCATCTCTCTTATGACTTTCAGCCTCCAGGAGTTACAGCTAAGCCCATTACGTTAGATGATGTCAGGAGTTATGAAAAAATATTGTTGACATTAGGCTGCGGTGCTAAAGGTCCACAGAAGGGCTTTTGTGCTACACGTAGTCAAAGTGGAGCTCCTGCGCTGTTAGCGCCTCGGGGAAGAGTGCCACTGCCACCCAAAATACCAAGGTCAGCTCCCACGCTGAGCCGTAATCATGGACAAGCACGTTCTAGGCTAGCCTTGCCGCAGCCAGATTATTTATCGAACCAAGTGTTCCAGCTTGTAGGGAAGGGTTCAGAACTTATCCCACTGCACAACAGAAGCACCAGGCAGACTCTGGCTCTTGGTCAGGCTCCTTTCAACATGCCAAATCTGCATACTCGTGCCCCAGCTCCTGTGCAAGCCCAGCAGCAGACACAACCACAAGCACCCAAGTCCTTGGAGGCCACTAGCCCAAGTGTCCCTTTTGTCGTTTGTGAGATCTGTGATGGCTACATCAAAGACTTGGGGCACCTGCGCTTGCACATGCACCGGATACACCACATGGTGATCCATCGTGCCACGCTGTCCTGTCGCCCGCCACTCAACTGTCAGAAGTGTGAGAGGCGTTTCTTCACTGACCAGGGGCTGGAACGCCATTTGCTAGGCTCTCATGGCATGATCACACCCAACATGCAGTCCTTGGCCAAACGTAGTAAGGATGCCGGCCGTTGCCCAATATGTGGTCGCATTTATGCTGCCAAGCTGGTTTCTCACATGAGTGAGGTAAGAAGTTTGCTATTTGCCACCTATGAGGATGCTTTACCTTTGTAGTTCCTTTCTATATACACTGAAAAAAAAAAAAAAACATGTTTTATTAGGTATCCGCAGAAGTATTTTTAATGACGTCTGCTCGTTTAAAGGCTAACTGCAACGAAATATTGAATTACTTAAAAAGCCTATTTTAAGATGGTGTAGACCTAAAGGAACCTCCATGCAAAACTTCCTATTTGAAATACAAGCGGAAACATGATAAACAGCTAGCAAAAATAGCCAGTTTTGGCACCAGAACTCAAATAAACATCATCACTTCTTGCCGGAAGTGATGCATGACCTACAATGTGCGACTCCTCAGCATGCCTTCAAGATAAAGTGGCGCAGTAGTATGCTGAAAAATCTTGGAAGCACCCTGCTGGGTCTTAACTCGTAGTGACAAGGACCAGGTGCTTATGTTGTCTGCTTAGGTGCTGTGTAAAATGCATAATTAAAAAAGATGTATATATACAATTACAAGCCTTGCGGCTTTGCCAAAATTGCTTCAGTGCTTTATATGCAATTTTATGCAATGGGAAATTTCGTTGTAGTTGCCCTTTAAAGGGCGTTCACATGTACTGAGTAAAGCAGGTTTTCATGTAGACCTTGAAATTTTTTACAAAAATTTGTAAGAAGTCATGCTAGTAAGATTATATTGGTGTTTAAATCTAGCTCAGTGTTTAACTTATTCTGTGCCAAAGACAAGGATTTCCTTTCATATAGTGAGTGTCACAGATCAAGTGGCAGTCATTTTATCATTTTTGTCTGAATGCATTTATTCTTTGCACCACGAAGTTGATCTTTAAATGGTATTTGTGAGTGAGCAACCATGTAACGACTGTTTCGGAAAATGCTAGGTTTGCATTGCCATTATCGCTAATCCTTCTAAAAAATATTGTAGCCCTAACCTTTTGTATTTTTGTTATAACCTGTAACAGTTGTTTGCATTGACTCAATATTGTAAACCTGCATTAAATGTATTGCATTTTGGTTTTTCTACAGGTGCATAAAATGGCATTAAAGTTGGCCACCCTGTCCTACAAATGCACAATCTGTGCTGCAGTGTTTGGCCTCTTTGAGCATTTTGAAAACCATGTACGCAAAGTACATGCTAAAACCACAAACAAGTCATCTGCAGCAGCCCCAAAGGATCTCCCTGTAAAGAGGGCATTCTCGGCTCAAGCCTCTACTCCCACAATTGCTCAGCACAATTCCTCAAAGAGACAATGCTTGGCTGCAGCCTCTAGTCCCACAACATGCCATCCCAATTCTGCGAAGCGGCTATTCTCGGCTCTAACTTCTAGTCCTGCAGCTTCTGACACCAATTCTGCAAAGCGGCCATTCTTGGCTTCAACCTCTAGTCCTGCAAGTGCAAATTCCAATTCTGCAAAACGGCCATTTTTGGCTACAGCCTCTACTTCTGCAACTGCCAATCCCAATTGTGCTAAGCACCCATTCTTGGCTGCAGCCTCTACTCCTGGAAGTGCTGATCTCAATTCTGTAAAGCGGCCATTGTTAGCTGCAGCCTCTACTTTTGTGAGTGGCGATTCAAATTCTGCAAAGCAGCAATTTTTGGGTGCACCGTCTACTTCTGCGGTGGCTAGGAAACTAGCCATTCCTGCAACTGGTGTGCCTAGCTCTGAGATGAAGCAAATTGCCTGTTTGCCTACAAAGCAGCCACTCTCGGCTCTGGCCACTGCGGCTACAGCAGTCACTAAGGCGACAAGCTTTCCAACTGTTGTATCAAATTCTAAGCTGAAAGAAAGCTCAAGCATGTTGGCAAACCCTGTCTGTAAGCCTACAGTGCCTGAAATAAAAGTGGAGGAGGCAGTTCATATGAAACCTGCCCCCTCTGTTCCACTGGAGATAGATGAGCCTGCGCTTGGTTGGTGTGTTGCTTGTAAGAAGGGTGTGGAGCACTTGGCTGAACATCTGAAGGACGAACACATGCGGCAGTGTCGTGTTCGTGTGTGCCATATTGAGAAGTGTGACCGGTGCCTGTCATCATATACTGGCCTGATAGTGGTGACCACATCAGACGTCGAGGATGAGGACAGTTCAGAGGAGGACGAGGAGGATTATGATAGTGAAAAGGACGATGATGCAGGTATGGAAACAGTGGACCTGGATTGAAGAGGCTCACTGCCCAAAGAGTAGCTCGGCAAGGCTGTGTGTTGAGGAAGGGCCTTGTCCAAGAACATAGTAGTACATCTTGCAGTTCTTGCACAGTTCTTGAACCCTCACTGTTGAAGCAGTTCCCAGACTGTTTTGTTTTTACTGTATCTCTAGGGCTTTCACAAAGTGTTGAGGCATGCACATCAAGTACTACGAACTGAATGTTCTTGCCTGCCAAGATATTCTTAAGTGTGGAAAAGATTAGAAGTTTAGTAAATATCCATACCTGATGAGTCGCATTGTTACCCAGGCTATTAAGTAAAAATGCATCCATACTTGGTCAGTCAAGTGGCAGATGAAAATTTGCAATCAAATCAAATGAGCATCATTAGCAAATGAATAATGCGTACATTACAGCATTGATAAAGGAGAAGGATAGAGGCACATCCACTTAGCGCATTAGACTAAAAGTGTTCTGGAAAGCTTTAGAACTTTACAGAGATCAGTATCAGAAGCTCTGACTTAGAAGCCTATAAAGAATCATTCGTCTGCTTATCTTGTAAGGTAACGTGGAAGAGCCAGGTTGAGTTTTTCTGTTGCACATATTGCCTTGAATCATTTGCTGATGTCCTCTTGCTGTGTTCACAAGCTTTGACTGATGTCGTCCTTTGGTAAAGTAGAAAGGATTGCTGTTGCATAAATTGTAGGCTGTCACACCTACCCTGTGTTGAACAATGTGTAGTTAGTGGCAGCAGAGCATTCATCCACTTTGCTTGCTGCTGTGCACGTTGTCCAATTTCTCTGTGATGTGCTTGTTAATACGACTCAACTTGCAATTTAGCATTTTCAATACTGTTGTTTGTGTTATTTAAAAATTCTACTGTGTTAGTATTTCGTACTTTTATCAATTATGTGGCGTAGTGGAGGAGGCTTCCAACTCTGCCTTCATAGTTTTCTTCCATCCCATCTATAGTTTGTCATGTGAACACACAGATGTGAACTATGCAACTTATCATGTTCTCACTCTGCTTAATAAAATAAGCAGCAAGCATTGCCAGAAAATGGCCGAATTTTTTCCTACTCTGCATGGTGAAAAACGAAACTATGTATATAAGGTTCCATAGAGTTACTGTTGCACCTGGCACATGTTCGTGCAGGTTCCAGTCTGCGCATAAGTTGTGTCCCTAAGTGCATTAGTGCTTTGTCGTCATAAAGAATTTGTCCAACGATACTGTCTAGCCTTTAGAGCAGAGCAACATTAATTGGTTGAGATTGATAGGATAAGGTCGACGTAACGGCTGGTGCATCTGGCATGAAGTAGCACTTTTGCACAGATGAAATTTTTCATCTGGTATTTACAAGCTGGTTTGCTTCTGAACTGTGGCCCTATTGCGCATTTTAAATTGTTTTGCTTTGTAAGTGGTCTTTGCACACTGTCGCTGTGTTAAAATTTGCATTTTATTAGGGTATAGCCACGTTCCATAAAACCAGACCGTAACGATGCTAAAGATTTCGAACGTTTTGTGAGGTTTCGCCTGCTCTTGTTCGATGCTATCTGCTTGCACGATTATGTACATGGTAATCCAGCCACATAAACATAAGCGCACTTGCCCACAGAAGTCTTGATAATTTAGAAACTATAGGCTTGTATTTTGTGATCTCATTGCCTGGTACAGGTGTACTTCATAGACCCAGAGAGAGAGAGAGAGAGTAAACTTTAATGAACACCAGCAGTTCTGTCGGCTGGGCCTGTTAAAAAAAATTTTTTTTTGCATTAAATGAATGCTAGAAAAAACACGAAGTCTAGCTCGGAACATTGCAAATAAATTATTATAGTTGCTTTTCTACACAGTCTCGGTATTGTTTCCCAGGACGATACTGTGTTGTCATGTCATGACAATGTGGTCGTGTGGGAGCGACAGTAGGACTGACACAAGTATTGCCAATTTAGGAATATTGTAGCTGAATCTAGCTACTTTTGGGCTCAACTAGCTACCAAAAATTTAATTTAGTACGAGTAGCTGTTTTAGCGCCTTTTTTTTCTCTTCAAAATCTAGCTCCTAATCTAGCTATTTTAGCGAAGGTAGCTTTAGTCTAGCGACATGTCGGAAATCTGGTGTAAGAAAATGCACACATTTAAGAGAGAAGAAGGGGAACTGAGGGGCTCGATTTTGTTAATCATGACCGCATAAAGCCAACATACGAAGCCAAGGAAAGCATCGGGCAAATTAATTGTGCTTTCAGTTGGAATGACGAAAAGGGAAATGAAAGTGGACGAAAAGATAACATGTCGTCGGTGGGAGCCAAACCCACAACCTAGCATTACGCATACGTTGCACAGTTGTGCTACGGCATTGGCTATCAATTCGTCCTCTTAACTTGGGTGTTTATTTATAAGACGTTGTTGGGTGAGTTGGTTTGTACTGCGAGGAAATAAATGTACTGCGCAAAATTCAACACAAGGATGTAGTAAGGGGCATGGACAAGTGGTAATTTTCAACTACCTTTATTCTTCGTTGCTCGTCAATATATGTTCTCAGTTGCACATGTGCGAAGCATGTAATGACGTTACAACCACAGATTCGGGTAAGCAGTGCAAAAAACGCTTCTCATTTAATAGATGCTAATGGGCTAGTTGGTGAGCCATGATATTGAAGCAGTGCACCTAAAGCTGATGCGTCCACACGTCCACACAAATAGAACATACATAGGCGCCGTATATGTCCTTATGTGTGCGTGAACATGTCAAATTTAAGTGCGCTGATTCAATATCAATATCACGTCTCACTATCCATTAAAAAAACAGATGTCACTTACGCAAGCCTTCTCTCTAAGAGGTATATAGAAAGCTTCCATCAGCTCTTGGGCAGGAGTATCTTGGCTTTTACCCAAGATCTTTACTTTTTGGAAATTGTGAACACATGTAAGCCTGGCAATGCACAGGCAAATGCGCATTCCCTTTTAATTAAAAGTTCATGTTCGCTTGCACAATCATTAAGTAGCACACGTTGTGGGGCTAGTTGGTTCATAGTTTTCAAAAGATGAAGCGCCAACAGAGACAGCATGCTAATTGAGAAAGAACAATGACAGGACAAGGCGCCTTGTCCTATCATTGTTCTTTCTTCATTAGTGTGCTGTCTCTGTTGGCACTTCATCTTTAGAAAACGATCGTTAACACAACGTCCGGTTTGCCCTACATATGACTTTCCACAAGGTAGCTTAATCTCGTAGACAATGCCAACCGCGCGCATTTCACATACCCCCGAACGTACTTAATAGATTCTGGGGGTGGGGCAAAGCCCCAGAATTAGTGTACTAAACAATGGTAGAGTGGGCCGAACAGCGCTGTCCCGCTGAAGTGCCGAGTGGAAAAATTTTTGGAAGGTGCTGCGAGCGAACTGAATCGGTTTGAAGACTCGCTTCGCAGCATATTAAACTTAAGTTTGCTGTGAGCGCTGAGACCGATTATGCAGGTAGGCTCTTATAATGGTGCTTTATTCTAACTGCAAATTTATATTGACACCTTTTTGCTACGTATACTTATTTGTGACATGGGTTATACAACATGACGTCTCCGATTTTGCTGTCGTCAAGTGCGTCCTGTGCTAGCGAGCACGCGTTCGTTGCGTGGATGCTGGCACATGCTCAGTTTTTCTCGCAGAAACTCTGTGCAGTAAATTTTTTTATGGTTTTATTTGCTTTGGTGTGCCTGTGACTTGTTGGCCACTACAACTGTAGTTTTATGCAGGTTAACTGCTATTTTTATTATTTTCTAATTCTATAAGTAACATGTAATTTTCGCATCAGAAGCCACCTATCTGCAACATGAAGCTACGTACGAAAATTTTATTGATATCGTGTCATTTTATGCGCGCTTGGTGGAATGTTGATCCGGGACAATGATCTCAGAAAGCAATATTATAGTGAAATAAACTAGGTTTATTAACTGCGTGGCGCAAAGAGATGGAGATGACCAATGCACTTCTAGGTAAATCTAGGGGTACTTAGACATATATATGCACGACATATATGCAAGAGAAAAATTATCAACTATTATAAATGCGCTCATCGAAAAAGTGAAAACTCCCGACCGGAATAGGAGTGTTTCTTTTAAACGCTGCACTATTGGCCTCGAGTTCCACCACTGGAAAAGCTGGCGCCACCGTCGGCGTGACGTGGCATGAGGGAACACGCGGACACAGCGGCCGCGTCGGCTGCTTCGGAAGCGCCGAAGCGAGCTGAAAACGAAAGCTTAAAGTCGCACCTGCGCCGCGGTTCTGATTAAGTGGTGCGGCTTTACCGCGTTTGGTGTCTGCTTGACAACATCTGAAACTACCATAATAGGTAGTGGCTGCCTTTGGAGGCGTGCAGCATGGTAGGCTACTGCTCGGTGTCGCAGTGCCGGACGCTCGCAACGGAGCCCGGTGTCAGCCTTATTCACACGTAGCCACAGGGCAAGGAGCTGCGTGAAGCTTGGCTGGCGAAACTTAAAACCAGCAGACAGCCATAGGCTACGACACGTGTATGCAGCAAGCACAGACGCGAGGAACATTTCTGCTACGGCGGCGGGACTGCGATGTTCTGTGAGTAGCAGAAAACGCGCACCGAGACGCTCGCCCGCGCCGGCTGCCCGGCTAATGTCATGACGGTTTGGTCAGTGAACTTGTTGATGCTAGATACTGACAAGTTCAATGGAACGGAAAGAGAGCGGTAAGACGCACATTATAAAAAGGCACGGCATATGGTCATGTTCGTGTTATGGATTAATGCACTGGATTACGAAAATGAAGCAGAGGGAAATCGCACGCTGAGAAGATCGATAAACATGCAGTGCGACGCAACTTGAGAAATTGTATTGAAATGTCCAAGAATATAGAAGACAAAAAAAAAAAAGATTGAATCGTCGCGACGGCACATCACAGTCGCCGTAGGCGTCGAAGTCTCTATAACGAAATTATTTTTGAACAGTTCTGATAGCGTCCACGCAACAATGGTTGCTAGCGTACTGGGAAATGCTCATATGCTGCGGCCTAAAGCTCACGGCACGGTGCGAAAATGCGCTCACAGCGAAAGCAAAACATTGTGCGTGGACATGCATGCATGCAGATGCGCAGTCTGTCGCCGTGAACCCATGCGATGGCTTCACGCATTGAGGCTTCGTTCTGTTATGCGCCATTTGGTTATACAGACCGCCCACTATAAGAACATATTTAACATAGTTTGCGCTAAGCGAGTGCCGACCTTTCACGCAAGAAGCCGGTTCGGGAGATTCCATCGCGGCGACCGCGCGTAGTGGCGTTCACTGTACGTATTCGGTAAAGAGATAGCGTCTGTAAAGGTTTCTGTGCTTTAAATTTGCCCAAGATTATTATATCGACAGTCAAAAACTTCCCTCGTTTTGAAAGTACCTACTTAAAGGTCCAGGAGGGCTGCCGCGTGGTGTTTTTATTGAGCGCCATAAGCGAAACCTACGGGGAGCGCGCCGCGTGATCCCTCATACTACGCAAGGGAGGCGCTTCCGACAGATGGCGACTCCGTAACTCCTCGCCGCCAATAGCCCTAGGTGAACCAGACGACTTTCGGAGAAAAGGAATCAAGGCAATTATTGGACGTTAATATGAACAAGAGTGTTAGAGAACAAATATTGCCTATTACACAGACTAAATCGGGGAGACCGCGAACTCTTTACCAATGTAATCTCTGTGGCCTGTCTGGCGATCTCCTTCAATGTGCCAGCAGGCGAAATGAAGTAGAAACATATAGTCTAATCGAATGGTATATGCTGTTCCGGTCGTATTCGACTTCAGAATTTACTATTAAAATTATCGAACAGCCGTTTTCGTTCGAATGTAACGCATAACAGCACTTTTGAAGTCTCGAAAGTTGGGGGCCGATGCAAGTGAGGACTGCTTACGAATGATAGTGCTGCTGGAAAGCCGGGGCTGTTGCGCAGAGACGATCTAGTTCCCGAGAGAATTAACGTACGGGTGCTAATCAGTTCTGCTGAACAAGTTCTTAGTCGTCATTTATATAAACGCCCCATTTTGTGCCAGCCTGTAAATCTGCTAACTTTATTCAGGCAACGAAAACATTTTTTTGACAGTCTCGCCATGTTAACCCATTAAAACTGGGTGCCAAATGTGGTACCACATTTACCTTCTTCACCGGACACAGCAGAGATCTACAAATATCTCTACGTGTATGTGAGGCATGCCGTTCTTTTAATTGCTTCATTATTGTCCTTGTGATAGTGCATCAGATAAATGAAAGCAGCCGTATTTAATGCAAAAGCTGTTTAGTTGAACGGACGTACTATTGGGAACGGCCGGCATTACATTTAGTATGAAATGTGAGGTAATCGTAACATGTTTTCTCAGAAATCAGGCTCTAGAATAATTTCTCTCGTTTACACCCCTAGAAAAACGTCGAAGGACGCAGCTACCTTCCTTTTCTATAATTAAAAAAATTCGGGCGTCTTAGGTCTGGCGATATGATTATGATTATAGTTCTCACCACCTGGGGTTCTTAACATGCTCCTGAACATAAGTACACGAGTTTTTCCATTTCGTTCCCACCAAATTCCGCGACCAGGTTTGAACCCGTGAGCTCTAGTTTAGCAGTGCAACGCCATATCCACTATGTAGCCAAATTAGGCTACCGCCCCGTTTTCTTTCTTTCCTTTTTTCCTTTTTTCTTTTTGTTAAGCATGGACTGGACAAAAAATTTTACGCAGCTTAAGGGACGAGGATTACTATATATAATGGCTTTCTAAAGCTGTTTCCTAAGACTGAGTGGCTCTGAAAAAAAAAAAAAGAAGATGATTAAATGGCTATGCCTTCAATTTACCCGTCAAGACAGAAGCATACATTCGTTTGCATTTGATAAGAATGTGAAATTCCTTCGTTTCTATAGCACGAAAACTATAAGGGAAAAGTGAACAAATTTGCAGCGCTTTAAGAGAGATCATTAAACACTAGCTGTGCCCCAATTCGCGCCGTTCACACAAGCAGGCACAGCAAGTCACGCGCAACTATGCAAACGTTCGTCCTCTAAACAGCTTTCATGGCCTTCAGGCTTCTCTACTTTCATTAGCGATTGGGGTCAATCCGAATCAAACGTTTAGATCATACTTAAAATAAGGACGGACAAAGTCAATTGTGATTGAAAATGACTGTATCAGCGCTCGGTCCGAATTTAGTTCTATCTGGATCGAGGTAGTCCGCGATCGAAAGTGTCCCCTTGTCAGCGGTGTGAATCACCACCGATTTGTGCATTCGCCCGACTTTCTTCGTGACGGAATAACCGCGAATTGCACGTTGGCAGCAGCCAGTGATCGCTCTACCTGTTAATAAACAGACCGATCGCACGTGGAGCAACGCGAACGATCCTGCGCGCGAGAACGCGCCCGGTTAGCACTCGTCGCAAGCCAAGCAAACGAAAAAAAAAAGAAAGGAAGCTGCCGTGCACGTGACATATGTCGTCGCTGAAGGTGGCGGGGCGCGGGAGCCCCTCGTTAGACAGACGGGCGAATTGTGAGAACATCTCCCCAATATCCACGCTATAGAATATATTCTAGTTCACCAGGCAGCCGAGCGCTGGAGTGACCGTGTGCCACAGAGGTAGGTGAGCTCATCTTCTAAGAAGGTAAATTTATCTTACCCATTTCTGTTTCAGACTGCGCGCTGTATTATATGCATATAGGAGTTGTCATCGGGCGCTGCGCTGCGCATTCGCGATGCACGTATGTAGCTGCAGGTTGTCTAAATTTGTTGCTGAAAGGAAACACATCGGCGTTTAGTGCTTAGGCAAGGGAATGTACGCATCTGGTGAATGCGAAGTGGGGTTAAGTGCAACGTTATAGGCGCTTTCGGTCTACTGATGCCGAAAACGACGCGCGGCCTGCTATGATTGGCCACAGTTCAGTCAGTCAAGTCCAGCATGCGACGTCGTAGCCTCTACCCCCAGTACACTCGTCTGCACCAGCCTGGTTAAAAGAAAGGACACTATTTTCTCTGGCGCTAGCCCACCCGCATGCACGCACGGATGTTAGAGGTACGCCGTGCAGGCCAGGAGCAGGTGTCCCAGTTGAGAAGAGATTTATTAGCGGCTCCTTATGCAAAGGGCACAGCGACCGGGAACGGCGAGGCACCGTCCAAGAAGACGCCAGCAACCAGCAGCGCGCGCAGAGCCGAGCCGCCCGTTGGCGATGCGGCTGTACAGCGAGACGCGTCTTTTTCACAATCTTCTTCACAGAGTGTTTAGGCTCCCCACAGGAGCCGTAGGCCGGTGAAGCGGCGAGCCCAAGCCGGTAGCGATATGCCCCTGTCCAGCAGCAGCCGACTCTCGAGCGCAGCGAGAGCGAAGTATTCCTGCGAGCAAGGCCACGCTGCGGCAGTGGCCGCGGAGGGCGGCCCAGGTACATCCGCTTGTCCGGGTGGCAAACCAGTAGATGTCGTCGCAGCCTGTGCCGTGTAAAGTCTGCAGCTGTCACTGCAAAGCTGAGAAGGACCGCGGAGTGGTGGACACTCCTTGCAAGGGCATCGGCCTCCTCGTTGCCCGTGATCCCCACGTGGGCCGGAAGCCAGCGCAAGGACAACGAGCAGCCCGCCTCTAGGAGTGCCGTTAGCCTGGTCGAGAGTAAAAAATTATGAGGTTTTACGTGCCAAAACCACTTTTTGAGTATGAGGTTCGCCGTAGTGGATGACTTCGGAAATTTCGACCACCTGGGGTTCTTTAACGTGCAACTAAATCTAAGTGCATGGGTGTTTTCGCATTTCGCCCCCATCGAAATGCGGCCGCCGTGGCTGGGATTCGATCCCGCGACCTTGTGCTCAGTAGCCTAACACCATAACCACTGAGCAACCAAGGCGGGTCTGGTCGAGAGTAGGGCGAGCCCCAGGCTGGGCCTATCGGGCATCTGCAGGCTGAGAACACCCGCCTTGGAGTCGCAGAAGATGGCGGCCGGGGTTGATGGCATTTCTTCCGCGAGTAGGTTGACGGCAAGGTGGAAGCCTGCTACCTCCGATGCTGTTGAGCTCCCGTGTACCGGGAGGAGACACAGCTTGCTCATCTGCAGAGCGGGTGCTACGCAGGCTGCCATTGATGAGCCTGTGTCTATAGTACCACCGAGCCGTCGGCAAAAATGTGGAGGTGGTCCCCGTGCCTCTCGTGGAGGAGAGAGACTGCCGTCTGCTGGAGGGAAGTGGTAGGGGAGCGTCTCTTCGAGTCGCCCAGTGGAAGGTGCAACCAGTGGAACGGCGTACCGCAGGCGTGGTGTGGCAGCGGCGTCATAGAGCCACAGGGCCCACCTGGATGTATAGCTGTGTCCCCTGGGCAAGAAGGTGAGATACTGCCTTGCGAACCCGAGTGGTGTGGACAAGCAGCCCCTTTGTAGCGGGGAACCACGTCAGCGGGTAGACTATCCGTAGATCAAGGTAAAGAAATCCGGTCAAGAAAGTTGGCAACCAAGTACAGGGTGATTGAAAGTGTAAATAGACACCCAGAATTCACCAAAAAGAAAGTGAGAGAAACAGAGTAAATTGGATGCAAATAATGGATACAACACAGACCATGGAGATTTGCAAGAATGGCAAGAAAAAAACTTAGAAGGGAAAATCTGTACAGTAACACAAACGGCAATGCCTTGCTGGTTGATGTTCGATCTGGTTGCCTAAGGACAAAAATACCGGAGCAAATATTTACGACAGTATGAGGCATGTGTCTGCTGCAGCAAAATTCGGGAGACCACTCAGTACATCCTAATGAAATGCTAAGGTATTGACCCAGCGAAACCCGTAGGTAACGTACACCTTCCAAAAGCGCTTCGTTTTAAAGTGCTTGTCATCAACCGGTCAACAGTCGAGATAAGCAAGGTACGTTTAGAATATTGGTGGAGGAAAAGCAGGGAAGCGATACGACCGGGCCCGTTACAGGCATAGGTAACGGTACAACGTAGGTATAAAAATATTAAGGAACAAAGGTTAAAGAGATGTATTGTAAACGCTAGAATGAAAAGCCTGTACAGCATGCTTGATTAACTCAAGCAGGCCAGTCACTGCCCGTTGCAAAAGGTATTCCAATAAATCGTCATCATTATCATCGAGGGCTGTCTCCGCTCGGGGAAGCGGCGGACGTTTACTACCCGCTTGGTTTCTTAGAGCGCAGCTCTTAGGCGCCCGTTCCTCCGTTCGGCGTCGGCGTGTCTCGTCTTATGCCCCGTTCACACTGAGACATTCGGCGTCTGGAGCGGCGCCCAGTTCTGGGTTCCGCCGAACTGGGCGCCGCTCCAGACGCCGAAAGCGAACGCGGAATGAAAGCGAACGCGGAGCGCAGCGGGCGATGAAAGAAGAGAGCGCGAGGAGGAAAGTGGAGGAGGAGGCTACAGTGAAAGCACTAGGCGGAAAGTAGAGGAGGAGAGTATGGCGTAAGGTTAAGGAGGAAACCAGAGTGCCGGACGAGACTACGAGATGGCGCCATGCGCCCGCGCCGCTTAGAGTTGCTGTATATGCTACCACAGGCTACCTGTAGTAGCATATACAGTAACTCTAGCGCCGCTTTCCTCCTGTTTTTCCTACTCGCTGTCGCCGCGCAGGCGCTTGCCGCGCGCTGACTGGCTGCGGCACGCGAAACCGCCCTATCAGAGGACCCTGTCGTCAAGGAGACGTCATGAAACTTGTTTTAGTTATTTTTTACTTCCTTCCGGTCGCTATTCGTGGGCAACATGGGGACCGTGCTGCCACGGCGCACGTGCGTTTTGCAAGTATTGCAAGTTAGGTGAGCTTCGTTTGCCGGAAGAATGCCTGGTTGCTGCACTTTTCAATGCAGCAGCAGTCGGGAAAAAGAACTAGCATTGTTTGTAATCCCCGAAGGTAAACGAGTCGTCGTGCGGTAAAAACAATGGCTCCTCAACATCGGAAAAAAAGACTTTGCACATATGAAACACGCCATTCTTTGCGAGGCAAGTGCTGTACTTCTCCAGATACTTGTAGGCAAAGTAACACGAAGATTTTTATAATTTTTGCAAGCGTTAAATTCATCACGGTGCAGCACTGCACATTCAACGCGTGGAAAACATAGTTTTTTTTTTATTGCGAAGCAATACTACTTTAGGTCGCACTTCAACCCGTTCCGAGGCGAGGCGGTGGTAGGCACCATTGACCTTTAGCGTGACCTCGCTGCGTGACGTCACATCACGTGACCTAGAGTGACGTCACACCAGCTGTGTAAAAACGGGGCCCCATCTCACGCCGTCGCGAGGCGAGGCGGTAGCCACCAACGGCGGCCTAACTCCCGCTCCTCTCACCAGGGGCGCTACGGTCGGTGTGACGTCACACCAGCTGTGTAAAAACGAAGCCCCATCTCACGCCGTCGCGAGGTGAGGCGGTAGCCACCAACCGCCTCGCAATCCTCGCACTATTGCTTCGCAATCACCAGGCTTAACCAAGCTAAGCCACGGCAGTTTTTTTTTTCGAACAGTTCGCGTCATGGTACAGTGTTTTCGCGTTCACGTTATTTTAAGCCAGACATCCTTCATAATGTTGTGTCTGCGACTCAGCGTTCGGTTTAATAATGATGTGCCACGTTTTCCTTCATAACTTTTGTGTATAGCAGTTGAGAAGCCATGGAAGCACGATACGTTTTGTTCTTTGTATGTTTAAGTGCCTCTCTGTGCGGCAAAAATAATTTTTTTTTTCTTACAAGCATTTTTTTAAAGGTGCAAGGCATGTATTATATTATGAGGTTACTCAGAAGATCACTAACGTTTTCGACATACATACAAGAAAAACTGCTCCATACGTCCGTCGTTTTCATGGGACGATGTAATTAAATAGAAATGCGCGGAGTGTTTCTTTATCTCATAAAATTATTTTCGCCAGTAAGTAAAAGAAAAACTCCTTCAGGTCACAATAACTACTCCGAGGCTAATGCCCGAAAGCATTTCTTTTTCTTTTTGCGAATCGCCTACCAGTCGCGAACGCATAATCACGCCTGCAAATCTCTGAACCACTTTTTTCATTCCTTAATTAGTACTCGCGTCCCTATAAGCTCGACAGTTCCGTAGGGTTAAGTCTCGGAAATTCTGGAACACCGGCAGTGAATGGCTTGAAGAAAAAGCGATTGCCCATAAAAATAGTTTCCTGTCAAACCAAATAATCTTATGTTCTTATGCATGAATTGGAGAATGCGGCCTGATTTTTCGTACGCATGTTGTAGGGGCCCAGCCTTCAGCTTGTGATGTTCAGAATAAATAAATAAATATATATATATATATATATATATATATATATATATATATATCGCTTAACCGCAGCTAAAAGTCATGTCGACATCCGCTGTACAGTAAGCAGCCAGCAACACGAAAGAAAATCGCGTAATTGACAGGCTTTATTCGCGGCTTGTCACAGAATACGAGCTATGTGCATTGCATTTGGCCCTTTAGTTCTGGTAAAATGTACACGTTGCATTTCGGTTCATTGTGAAGCGACGTATGCGAAGTTCAAGTGCGCGCGTTATTTCCTTTATTGACTCTACCGCAAGCCCAGAATATGTCTAGCACAGTGGCATTGGCTAAAGTGCTTTCGGTGCCCTCGATAGATTTACTATATAAAAAAAGAACATCATGCATATTTTTGATTATTTTACAGCGAAGCTGCATGTGGCTAGCCGACCGTTCGTCCGTCGCTTTTACGCCGAAAACTCCTCCGGCGCAACTCCATGGCATGCGAGGGGAAAAAGAAAAGAAAGAGAGGCGCGCGCTATTAGCGGCGCCAGTAGTGACGTTGTCACTCTCCGTCGCAGCCATGTGACAGCCAAGCGCGCATGCAGCAGTTTGCAGGTTCGGCGATTTCTCGCCAAATTGCCTACTTTTAGAGGCTCCTGGCGACCGAAAATCGTGCTTGACAAATTGGCAACGTTTGGAGGTGGTAATATGTATAAGCAGTGTCCGAATCATACAGCCCAGCAACAGCCCCAAACGCCAAATCTTGAAGGCCATGCTTTTGTGTCTTCCAAGCTCCTGAAGCAAATTCAGGAGCTGAAAATATATCATAGCCGCCATATGGACAGTAGGACTCTTCGACTTATCCTGGGCTGTCCAGGACTACCCGAGATGCCTCATATGCAACGCTCGTTGACTGAAATGAACGTTTCGGGCAGGCCGGGACTGCCATTGACGGATAATTCAACAGGCCCAAGCAGCTCCCTTTGAGTAACAGGAATTACAGAATCCTAAAAAGATGCTTTTGCGGCCTTCGTACGACGGAAGCAATAGGTGGTGTCCTGATATCAGCCCCAGCGACGGTTACCTCATAATCTCGAAGATTGTCTCCAGAAACGACTGCAACAACTGAGAAGGCGTCATGGCAGTCATGACATTACAGGTGTCAATGTTTATGTGATCGTGCGACGGCGTACGAGGGAGAGAAGTGTGTGACGTCATACAGTTCGCACAGGAACGTTTGAATACGCGTTTGAGTACACGGTCGCGAAATGCGCAGTTGCTGCCGGAGCACAGCGTTGCCCCTTGCGTTGAAACGATAAAGCGCGCTAAGGTAATTCCGCTCGCTGCTGCGGCCGCGCTTGCTCACACCATCGTTTTGAGAGCGAGTATCCGCGCTCATCGACTGTGATGTGTTCATGTTTGCTTGTGCGCGCTCACACCATCGTTGCGAATCAGTTAGTAAGCGAATGTTTCGAAGTTAACTACTATCTTTACTTCGTCTACTAAATTGCTATTGCAATCGATGCTTCGCTTTTTGGCGTACACTGCGACTTTCTTCTATTGAAACATTTGTTGGGCTCTGTAAGATCGTCTTCTGCGCTTTCCTATTGCCTATCAACATGCAAGTTCAATTATGTTCAATTTATTTGTGCATACGCTCGCCTTTTCGCACGAAGGAAATATAGACATGCTAGTAAACTATAGTGAAAACAGTCCGTTTATTAAAAGCCCATTACAATTTCATGTTTTGCCGCCCTTGATCGTAATAGCGGTACTGATATTCGTCTTTGATTCAGGCTACACAGATGGAAATGAAGAGTATTTAAATGCTAGAATTATACGATCATTGTCGCTTTTCTAAAATTGACAATTACAGTCTTAATTTGGTTTACGATAGTTGCTAGAATTTGCCGTTTCCTTTCAGACGCTGGCTTCGCCATCGAAATTAGTGCAGCGTTCACGTAAGCGGAGTGGGCTGGCCTTTTCCGTATATTTAAGCAGCAAAATCGGTATTGTAGGCTTAGAGACTGCGAGATCCCAGCTAGTACACTCGGAAAACGTTCCTAACTTCTGTTTAAAGAAGCAGCCGCACTAGTAAAAGAAGAATATTATTATTACTGTTATATTATGGATGTGATCATGCTTTTGTTGGGGCTACCTCTCTCTCTCTCTTTTAATTGTTGTAATTTATATGGATTCACTTGTATTGATGTCGGAATTTTCTTCCTCTTATGTGTACTTATATCCCGCGTGGAGCACGCGATAAATGTTATTTGAAGGTAGGTCAGCGATTTGCCGTTCATGTCCCGTCCTTCGCGCTGTTCAGACTTCGATACTCTGATGGAAGCGTGACGAGCGAGAAAAATTGGCAAGGCTCACTAAATTATTCCCCTGTTTGCTTCTCGTGTCCTTGGCCTCGTGGAAACTGTCCTGCGCGTACGGAATACGCGACGTGGCGCACGGGCCAACCTTTTCACAAGCTAGAATTTCACAAGCTGGTTCAGCACTGGGAGCTTGATCATGAAAGCGTGATCGACGTGGTTTTGCTCATCGGGAAAAAGCGGGGAGTGGCGGTCGGTTGTAAAACTGCTATACAGTACTAGACTGCCAAATACATTAAATTACAGACTACAAGCTAAAACCACGGTTTGCCATCTAGGCCTCCCCTCCGAAACCGAAAGCAAGTTTCCCTTCTGATAATTTGCGATACTTTCTTTAGCAAACGGAGAACAGTAACGAGGCGTTAACAGACATCTGTTGCGAAATATTTGGCAAGTTTTAAGCATTCGAAAATAAAAGATTTTCGAATGCGAATAGTTAGTGCGGGATAGTCGACTCGTATTCGAAACTTAGAATGTTAGCCAACACCTAGTTTATAACCCTATATAAGCTTCCAACTGAATTTGCACGTCATGACAACGAACCACACCTTTGTAGTGATTCTCTCTTTGCCGGTACCCTTCATGTTCGTTTTGTGCACCACTGCACTATGGCGTCACGATATGGTGCACTATGGTGCAATAGAAAACGAACGGACATCGCAAACCTTACTGCGCCAAGCAGCCATGAGGTAGAAAATCGGTTGGTGGCCGTTTCCGCCTCACAGGTCGTTTGCAGCATTTGTCAAACGTACGAGGCGCACACAGGCAATATCCTTGCACAGCTAATATAGTTCTGGGAATGACTGTTTGACTAATGGTAGGATTAGGGAGTTTTTTTCTTATTACATGATACTTTACAACGATACGTGACATGTTAGGACCTTTGCGCATGCACGTCGTATACAGCGAATTCAGCAGCCACTGAGCAGACGACGTGGCGCGGATGAACACATCTGGAGGGGCATTCGGCCTTCCTATTGGCTAAGAAGTCGTGCAGCTTCCACAGTGCTGTAAACGACTTATGCGATGGAATGTTTACAAGTGGTGGCGCTGAATTTACATGCCCAACTCGCAATACTGTCTAGACGGCAAGGCTCCTTCGTAAGAAACTGAGTTGGGTAGGGTCTGATGAAGCAGAGATGATGTTCTTTCGCATCAGCTTACCGATGTCGAAGAAGCCAAAGCACGCCTTGTCTCGGTGAGAGAACAAATGTTAGCACATTGAAACCGTCGCAGTGTCGAAACTAACGTATTGTTGAGGCTTCTCTGCTTGGCTGGGGTGTGCGTTTGGGGTGGATGGAGTGTGAAACAGATATGTATGCAGAGGCTTATTGAAGGGGCTTTACCACTCAGTGCAACGGGTGGGGGTGATACACAGGTCGTCTAAGGTAAGTGCTTGAGGCATGACATATAAAACTTTATTGCTTGGTACGGCATACTCCGACTCAGTGTTGTCATGTATCTGTCACTTTTCAAGCGAAGCTTTCTTTGCCTCTTCCTTCGACTTTCCCACTGCTGCTGCTTCTGCTGTCAGGCACACCGCGTCGGGGGGAGTTCACAGCGTGTGCATATATACATGACAGGAGCGAGAGGAAAGGCGACAGAAGAAACTCGTTTTCACTCCACCGCGTCGAATGTGCACATTGCCCTTTGGAGCTCCCTGGCCGTCGCCACATTAGCCTGTTGACAGCTGTAATTATCGGTGACTTTCCTCAGAAGCATTGCAGAAACTGCAGCGATTCCCTTTCTACTAAGATGCGAGTCCAGAGGGCACGTAGATAGAACTGTAGGGAGGAGGGAGGGGAAGAGGCAGTTCCCATACAAGGGAGGAAGGGGGAGGTGACGTGAGAAGTCAAGCAAACCCTGCTACTATACGACGGCGCTTGCGGGTACGGTACGGTACAGTACGTTGCTGCTATTTCTGAAAAGTAAACACCATGCAAATATTTCAAGCGGACAAACTACGCAGGGCGTGCAGAAGCAGAGCTGCATTAATTAAAGCACACTGCAGGGTCCAGGCGACACTGCGGTAGCGGTCGACCGTCAAATCAACATTTCTGTGCCCGCCGCGGTAGCTTTGCGGCTATGGCATTGCTAGAGGCCGTGAATTTGATCCCAACCGCGGCAGCCGCATTTAGATGGGGGTGAAATAGAAAACGCACGTGCACCTAACTTTTGGGACACGTTAAAGGACATCACGGTGTCAAAGTTAATCCGGAATCCGACACTACGTCGAGCCCCGTAACTCAATTCAAGTTTAATACTTCTGACACAATGCGATGTGCCATGTGAGGCAATGACTATGCTCAAACCTCTCAGAGGCTATGAAATGTCGGGCACAACAACGCCTCAAGCAAACTCCTCTCCCTTTGTGTTCTGTGTACTACGCAAACAGCAGTGGTTCCCGCAATGTAACGTTTAACATCAACTCACCAATCTCGTGTTAGTATAAGCGTTGAAGAAATTAAGCTTTAGCCGTCAACATCACCGCTAATTATCGTCAGTCAAAGCATCCAGCACGGAATGCTTCGCTTACATCGATTCCCACAGTGCGTGGGATCTGCATAATTTTTTTGAGTAGATATCAGTCTCAACTGCAGGTGACAGAGCAAAACGCTATTACTTAGATTTTTCCTGCTGGTAGTGTAAGCTGCGAATTTCCGGCTCTTCTGGATTTTACAATGTTCTCGACGTTGAAAAAATAATTGTGTTGAAAAAGTCAGTGCCCTTCCACTCAGTCAGTAAGAATGACCAGCGAGGCTAGGTATGTGAGCCCCTTAATGGCGAACTGCTTAACGCCTGATTCACCTCCGCCACGGGTCGGCCCGGTATTGCACTATCCTCGGGATCGGTCCACGCATGAGGAGTGCTTAACGCTTGCTTCACCTTCGCCGCGGGTCAGCCCGGCATAGCACAATCTTCGGGTCAGCACGCGTAGGTAAGTGCTCAATGCCTGCGTCACCTCCGCCACGGGTCGGCCCTGTTTGCACTATCCTTAGGATGTTTTTCTACACGCAGACACAATAGTGAGGAAACTAGCCCTCAACAGCTTCGCTGTAAAACACACTTGTTGTCTTCTCATATTTGTTTTACTCATTAAATTTTCGCTGCGAAAGTAATAGAAAACGTGTCGTAGTCAAGTATTTGTGTTTAAGGCATGTTTAATGCAAATTTGTGTTTAACATGCATGTAAGCATATTGGTACATTTTCTTTCAGAGTGTCATGTATTTATGTGCTAGTCCTCGTGGCTGTCACAACCAGTGGCATGCCCTCATTGGAAATGATATAGTGGTATATCAATGTCTAGAATATTTGTTCTTGTGGTGCCTAGCATTGAGCCCACATATCCTTCGACCAAACAATGACTGCGCAAGCACACACATTCACCAGGTGTTACCATCAACAAAAACAAAGCAGACATCCTCATTTTCACTAACAAGTGACACGGACGCATACACGCTTTCTTTTTTTTATTTTTTCAGTGTGTTCAAATGCCAGATGCGCAACCTGCTTACACAATACCTTTCACTGCGGGAAACCTGCACACGGCGCTGATGGCTGCCTTAATTTCACTGGCTTCATATGCATCGCATGCGTTCACAAGAACTTGCAGTTGGCCCAGTGCGTATGGACTGGCGGGAAGATCGAAGCACTTTCTGCGGAAACTATCGACCGCTTTCTCGTAGCACTGAAAGTCTGATATGCGTTTCTTTGCAGTAAGCAAGTTATTCGCTTGTTCTGCGTTTCCGTAGGTAAGCAGGTGGGCTATCTCACTCACCTTTTCTTTAACAAAGGACCTATTAGCCAAAATGTTCTCCAACTTACTCTCAAGGGCTTGCTTTGAACGTTGATCAGTAGCTGCTTCTATCTTCCTTCTCAGAATGGCTACTGGCACGTCGCGACTGTCAACTGCATCCAATGGCACGATCGGTAAGACGACAGGCTCTGCCATTTTTCCACCTTGAAATTGGTTAACAGTCATGGCGCCAATGCGAAGATCTCCGTACTCCTCTACATGGCTTGTGTTCGTCTCCCTCCTGACAATATTGAACTGACCTATCAAGGTCTCCTTCCTCAAGTTTTCTCTGTCCGAGTCTTCCATCCATTTTACGCTGTATACGTCGCCCAGGTATGTTTCACGGATTGGGTCCCAATAGCAGGCGTACGAAGACTCGTCAGGGTTGGCCGCTGTCGTGGCATAGACGCTGACGTTGTTCGCAAGCATGCCGTCGGCAAACATGGAGCCCGATTCACATGCTTCGACGTAGATCACCATCCTGCCAAACCGACCCTTATTGTGCATCGACCTGATGGCTTCACTCAGGTTCTTAGCATATAAGACGTCGTTTGGGAACGCGATCAAGCCTGGAGCACCGTGATCAGTGAAGTATACGAATATGTGGTCTTGTGGCCCGCTAGCAATCACCTTTCCCGTGCCTCCGCCGCGTGGTCTCCGGCCCTGTAGAACGTCTAGAAAGTTAGCCGGAGTAACCAAATCGCCTGTGTAGTCCTTCACCATTCCCGGATACAGGTTGGAACCGTTGATGTGATTCACGACGACGCCAGGCGTCGGGTTTTCCTCGGCGTAGGCTATGTCGTCATACATCATCACCACGATACGGTTGTCTGGGATGCCGTGGTTTCGCAGCAGGTGGTAAGCGTGGCACACATCGGCCTGGTGCCTGTAATTGTAATAACCACTGGAACCAGCCACCAAAAGCGCCCACAGCTTGACGCTACCTTCATTGTGGTGATTTTCAGTGGGAGCTTCGCCTTGGTATGCTTGACCCATACACCGCAGCGTACAAATGCAGGTAATGCAAGCAAAAATGACAGATGGTGACTGCACCATGATCGTGGCCTATCGTGGGCGCGCACTGGAGTCGGAAAGTGCATGCAGTCTTGCTCCTTTCGCTTGCACCCTTCTTGCTATCCACAATCTGCTCGAACGTGTATCAAGTGACAGTGTTGACGGCGCCGGCGAGATAGAGGAGGGAGTTTCTATAGGCTGAAGCTGACACCGCTGGCACCCGAGGAATGGCGCCACAGATGTGCGATTTCGCGCGTGTCATGCGTGTTCGCTTTAACTGCAGATTTCTCTGGAAACAAACCCGAGGCGCGCACAAACATTCCTTGTCTCAGTTAACCTCCTCTATATCTTCAGTCTCGGACGGCTTAGATACGCGCACGTGGTTCGGATGATTGCTCTGTTTTCGGCAGCACAAAGTGAATGCCACTCGCCCACTCATGCGATCTTTTATTGTGTGTGGTACTGAATCACAGAACCAGTATAGTACAAAACATGAAATCTGATTAGTTGGCCCTAGCGGCGACGTGTTTTCTTTGTGTCTCTCCTTGCGCCCCACACACGCCTTGCTTTTAGTTGCCTTTAATGTAATACTAGTTCTTATAGTTAATGCGCTAAAGATGAAACGAAATGCCGGCATAATTGCTCCTTGATAAATCTGTGTGCGAAGGTAAATGTGTGTGCATCAAATAGTCTTTGTAAAAACTTCCTTTTGCAAGTGCGTGAAAGCGTTATACGACCATGTTACGCTGTTTCACAGTGTGCCTCCCCCCCCCCCCCCCCCAAAGAAAAAAAAAATACTAGGTTACACTTAGCTTATATTTGTTGGAAATAGAGGAATCTTATGTGTAATGTGTAGCGAAATTTTACCGCTCCTTGTTTAATTAGGCGCATTGAAAATAAT
This sequence comes from Dermacentor andersoni, assembly GCF_023375885.2. NCBI lineage: Eukaryota > Metazoa > Arthropoda > Arachnida > Ixodida > Ixodidae > Dermacentor > Dermacentor andersoni. Next base: position 24,090,286 of record NC_092815.1, read on the forward strand.
TACTGAACCCTCATTTTTCTTTGTCATGCGTTATACAAGGTTCATAGTAGGTTTCAACTGTGTTCTCGGTGACCTAACAAGACACTCTGCTTACAGTTGGTTAAAATTAAGGGAACATTATAAGATAGGTGTAGGCATTTTAGAAATGTGTAGATTAATTAAGTAATTGGCAGCAGTATATTACGCATCTAAGCGATTCAGGGCGTTACAGACATGTTTTACAAACAAAGCGGAATTTAGCCCGCTACCATGGGAGAACTTAAACCCCACTTGGATCAAATATATCGACAATGGCGGGGGCACAATGGTAAATCTGCATACAAAGTCGAATATATGTATGTCAAATACAGCTGTTGCGTTATAAAGTGCTTGGAAACGTTAAATGCGTTCAACGTTTCCAACGGGCGAGTCATATGCGGCGAACGATTTAAATGGGGTTTAATTTCAGGCAACAGGAATGCCTAATGCAACTGCTTCGCTAGAAATTGGGCTGCGATTCTGCAAGGTCGCACAAGCCTGTCTTTTTGCCCCGGATTAATTGTACTAGAATGCACGGACATGGACGTGCGTATAGGACTTTTGATTAGGCAAGAACCAAACTATCTTGTAGCCCCCCCCCTCCCCCTCTCCCTCTCAGCTTCAGAATGCCAACAGACGAGGATAATCTAAGTAAAGGTCTCTAGAGCTTACACATCCTGTCCTGACGTATTTAAAGTACAGTCTGCATTATTTTGGGCAACGCTGATAATCGGAACATGCACTGGTATAAACAGCGTGATGCCCTGCTCAACACAGACAAAAGTAACAATCGAAGGTGTTCATGGGGCACGAAATAACGACTGGGCACTTGACTGGCGGCTACCTCTCCCGCCTTCTTATGTTGGCCATGGGGGGGGGGGGGGGGACACTATCATTGTTTTGCTTAAAGACTGTGGCAGTATGGCAAGTTTGACTACTGAAGAACCTGGTCTTCCGAAATTTTAGCTGAACACGCACAGAAATACACACTACACGAGATAACAACGTAAATGTAAGAAAAAGAAACAAAAGTTTTCACTACTGCTTGCCGTGAAGCAAACACTCTACGTGCACGCACTCTATAAATACACAAAGAACTTGATATCAGGTTGTAAATCTATGCAAATCATGTGTAATGCAGACTCAACGTACGACCCGTGAAAAGCATGAGTATATGAGGATATGTTCTACAGCAGCTTCCGGGGTGCCACTATATATACGCTGTCTGAAGATGGTCTTTTCCGTATACGGCACAGAAAACGGGGAATGGTGGGGGGGTGACGTGTACACAACTTCGAGACGCAGACGATGAAAGAGTGTGCCTAAGCCTGTCCTATCTGGTGCTTAGGGAAGAAGCTTAGCGAAGGGTCTATGTTACACTCTAACGATTAAAGAACCGCTCACCAGGCCGCCCACAAGGGAGCTAATTATAAGGCCACGCTGCAACCTTTTTGAGCCTAAGAAACATCACGTAAACAAAGAGCGAACGCATAAACGGAATTAAACGTTTACTTACTGCACTGCATCGTTCGTAACGACCTCTAAGTCACGTTTTATGTGCGTAGGACAGGTTTTGTTTCTTCAAACTCATTGACCGAGAATAAAATTAAAACCTGCCGCTTACATCGCCTCCGCTTCGCTCTCTACATCAACGTCATCATCATCATATATTCATGTCCACTGCAGGACTAAGGCATCTCCCTGCGATCGCCAATTACCCCTGTCTTGCGCTAGCTGATTCTAACTAGCACCTGCAAGTTGCCTAATTTCATCACCCCCAGCTAGTTTTCTGCCGTCTGCGACTGCACTTCCCTTCCCTTGGCACCCATTCTCTAACTCTTATGGTCCGCCGGTTATCTACCCTGCACATTAAATGGCCTGCCCAGCTCCATTTCCCCCTCTTAATGTCAACTAGAACATTGGTTTTCCCAGTTTGCTCTCCGATTCAGACCGCTCTCTTCCTATCTCTTAACGTTATGGCTGGCATTCTTCGTTCCATCGCTCCTTGCGCAGCCCTTAACTTGTTCTGGAGCTTCTTTGTCAATCTACAAGTTTCCGCCCCATATGTTAGCACCGGTAGAGTGCACTGATTGCACACCTTTCTTTTCAATAATTATGGTAAGCTTCCAGTCAGGATCTGACAATGTCTGCCGTATGCACTCCAACTTATTTTTATTCTTCCGTAAATTCCCTTCTCATGATCGGGGTCGCCTGTGAGTAATTGACGTAGGTAAACGTATTCTTCACAGACTCTAGAGGTTAACTGGCGATCTTGAACTCTCTTGTTCGCTTGTCAGGCTATTGATCATTATCTTTGTTTTCTGCATATTAATCTTCAAACCCACTCTTACAATCTCTCTGTCATCATCATCACTGGAAATTTGAATACTTTACCTGGAGATGTTCGTTCATTGCCATTCCTTGATTTCTTGTCTACAAATAATATGTAACGTTATCCCCAATGCTGCAATACCCCCAACTGTACTGCAGTATGTAAAAACAAACAAAACAAACAAACAAACAAACAAACAAACAAACAAACAAACAAACAAACAAACAAACAAACAAACAAACAAACAAACAAACAAATAAATAAATAAATAAATAAATAAATCGACGTTATATCGCGAGACAAAAATAATAATAATGATAATAATAATAATACCTCAATCATTTGCTGTAACTCGTCCCCAGTGTTGCTGAACAGGACAATGTCATCTGCAAATTAACCGAAGGTTGTTGAGATATTTGCGGTTGACCCTCACTCCTAAACCTTCCTAGTTTAATAGCTTGAATACTTCTTTCTAGCATGCACTGAATGATACTGGAGAGATTGTCTCCTTACCTGAACCCTTTCTTTATAGGTAACTTCCTACTTTTCTTGCGGAGAATCAAGGTAGCTGTGGAATCTTTGGAGACATTTTCCAAGATATTCACGCATGTTTCCTGTATTCCTTGATTACGCAACGCCTTTATGACTGCTGGTATATCTACTGAATCAAATGCCTTTTCATGATCTATGAAAACCACATAGAGATTTTAATTGTACTCGGAATATTTCTCGATTACCTCATTGATTACATGCATGTGATCCATTGTACAGTATCCCTTCCTGAAGCCAGCCTGTTTTCTTGTTTGACTGAAGTGTTGCCCTTATTCTGTTGGAAATTATCTTGGTGAATATTTTATACAGTAATGCAAGTGAGCTAATGGGCCTATAATTTTCAATTCTTTAACGTCTTTCTTTTTGTGGATTAGTATAATGTTGGCATTCTTGCAACTTTCTGGTACAAGTCGTGAGGCATTGCGTATAAAGGGCAGCGAACTTTTCAGACATGATATCACTTCCAGCTTTTATTTAGTTGATGGTTATTCCATCTTCTCTTGCCGCTATTCTCCGGGACATGCCTTGCATGGCCCGCTTATCTTCATCGCTAATTATAGACGGTATCGTATCGTGTTCATCACTACTTCAAATGAAGGTAGCGTGGCTGCTCTTACATAAGTACATTAGTACATAATTATACTGCTATCCCTGCTTATCTTTCATTGCGTAAATTTTGTGTTGTCCTATGGCAAGTTTTCTTCTCACTGATTTCATGCTGCGGCCATCTTTAACTGTTTCTTCAATATTTCCCACGTTATGATTTCGAATATCCCTGGCTTTCCTCTTGTTGATCAGTTCTGACAGTTCAGGGAATTCTGTCTGATCTCTTGAGTTAATACTTTCATGCTTTGTTCTTACTTTATTAGGTCACTTTTTATTTGGGAGAGCTTACCTGCTGGTTGCCTTGATGCCTTACCTCCCAACTCAATTGCTGCTTCTGAAATCAGCCTAGTTAGTGTTTCATTCATTGCCTCTAGCTTTATCTTCTCATTCCTGTTCTAAAGCTGCACATTTATTTGCGAGCACCAGCCTCGATTCGTCTGCTTTTGCCCTTACTGCGTCTAGGCTGACCTGTTTCTTCATGACTTTTACTCTTCCTCTCTTCAAATTGAGAGAAATCCTAGACTTCATTAACCTATGGTCCCTGCACTTACTCTACCTGACACTTCTATACATCCTGCACTATGCTGGGATCGGCAGAGAGTATGACATATATAAATATCTCATTTCTTGTTTTCCATTAGGATTTTTCCAGATCCAATTACTGCGCTTACTGATGAAGGGATTCATTATTCGGAGCCTATTCGTTTCCGCGAAGTCTACCAACATCTTTCTTCTAGTGTTCTTAAAATCGATGCCGTAGTTGCCAATTGCTTGACCCTCAGCCTGCTTTTTGCCCTGTCCACATCACAGTACTGCCTTACGCGCTGCGATCACATTCTGCCGCCATTTAAATCAGCGCCTCACGCTTCCGCGTAGAAAGCGAACTATTATGAATTACAAAAGTGAGACGGGCAGAATTAAAAAAAAAAGAAAAAGAAGGAATAAGGCACAGCTAACGCGCCACATACGTCATCAGCTGCAAACAAGCTCTCTGCTAGAAAGAGGGTGCGTTTAATTTTACCGCCGACTCGCCGCCGATCGATACGAAATGGCAGCTATACATGAAGCAGCTATAGGGTTGAGTGACTCTAGCAACAGCGACACCACGCAGGCTCGAAGCCAGTGCTGTTGTCTGAAGTTTGCCATCGCAGACCAGCTTACTGCGCCGTTATGAGGATTGTTTCAATGTCCCAGAGCGCTGTATATAGCCATGGATCACCAGAAGGGCCAGGAGTAGGAGCTATAGCTGGTGAGAAGAAACAAAAAAAACACCAAGAGTCAGGCGGATCAGGAGCAAGTGCAGGCGTCGTGGAAAAAGAAGGAAGCTGTAATGTAGATAATCGAAACTGGCTGCAGTTTTCGAGAGTCGTTAGAGTTGAAGCGGCCGCTCTGGGCGTCACTAGACAACGTGCTGGGCTGCTTTATGTTCAGGAAACACACCCCCGGCATCTTGTTCCTCATCTCTCAATCGCTAACAAGAAAAAGCGGCCCCTTTCTGCAGCACGCTCGGCAGTACTGGCGGCCAAAGTGACGCCTCTCACCATCCTTGCCCATTACTCAACGTTAATGTCGCTGGCGGAACACGCCTCCGAGCTGGTTGCGAGCCCGCCACGGTGGGGTTCGCTTGTCTTCAGCAGCTCGGAGACCAAATGCGGCGCCAACGCGAAGAGCCGTGCAGTAGTGCGATTACGAACGGGAGAGGGCGTTCGCTGCCCACCACGCAAACTATTCACGCTATATACCACGGAATGGAAAAAAAATTTCCCGTTTATGTTCTGCCGGTGGTGTCGTCGGCGACGCTTGGTAAGGGGTGGCATGTAACGACTACTTTTATAGAAGGGGGTGGGTGAGGGAGCGTAAAAGTGTAAATGGAAGAACTTGACGTAAGCGCCCCGCGGCGTCCCTTCTGGTGGCAAGTACTATTTTTTACCTTCTTTTGGGCCTGGACTACCGCTATTCTTTCATTTCGACATTTCTGATCGCTATTAGAGGTTCTGTGCGACACTTTCTGGCCCTATTCTTTATTACGTCATATTACGCTATCGTACACTGACTGACGTACTACGCCTATAGGGTACACTTACCTTGCATGAACATTTTTGTAGACATGGGAAACGTTTGGTGCACGTAAACCGGAATATCAGGCAGCTGCTGATTAAAACATATGCATGTTAGAATACACATAACATTCAAAAATGAAAGTCACCCCCCCCCTCTCCACACACACACGCACACACACCGTCTACTAATGTTCGTCATAATCCGTGTGTAATAGCTCAAGCTCTCAACCGCAATAACGGTATGAAAGCAGACGCAGTCTTGTAGGACGTTGTCGCTACTAATCGATCGTCGCGGCTTGTGCAGAGAGAGAGAGAGAGAGAGAGAGAGAAAATGGAGGAAGGAAAGGCAGGGAGGTTAACCAGACTTAGTCCAGTTTGCTACCCTATACGTGGGAACGGTGATGGGGATGGGGGAATGAAAAAAAGAGAGAGAAGACATGCCTTGAACGCACTTTCACATAGACTAAGCTAGATGCAGCATGTCTACAGCCGGGCATCAAGTCTGTCGCCTTCAGGTACTGAAGAAGCGCTCGAATGGCTTTGTAGGTTGACGAAATGTGAGGCCAGGCTCTCAAGACCTTTACTTCTGTAAATAGTCTATCGTCCAGTCTATTCAAGACACACTGGAGAGTCTGGCGTTGATTATCAAAGGGAGAACAGTGGCACAAAAGATGATTGATGGTATCTTCACACTTGTACTTAGCGCACATGGGTGAGTCTGCCATTCCAATACGATAGTTGTAGAAGTTAGTGAGTAGTACACACGGCAACTTATGGTGTCGTGGTGAACTTCAAGAGAATAAGTCAACGTTGAACGACTGCATGTGATATCTAGACAAGGAATAAGTACACAGGGGGATGCAGACTCTAAGTGCTCAACGGTGGTTGAACAAGGGATGTCTGTGGAGCCAACGTTCGATAAGGGGCTCGTCTTCGTCACGGCAACAACCGACGAAGGGCTGTTCGTTGTTTGTCCTGACGAAGACAGGGCCCCTTGTAGAAAGGTTGGCTACAGAGAACCCCTACTCGACCACCGTCGATTCGCGGAAAACGGCTTCATTCGTAGCATTTTGTTAGCGTGGCAATGAACGTTTAGTTAAAGCGCTGAAGCCTAATTTCTGACATGTGGCGAGTTAGACAAAACGACAATTCAGCGATGTAGAAGAGCTCGGACATGCATTAGGCAAAATTGCAAGGCACGTGCCACGCGGCAAGAAGGGCGTATATCGATTCCTTGGAAGTAGCTTCATTTGGCTTTGTGACGTATGCATTAAAGCAATCTATCGTTGATAGAATGGTTATGAATGATGATCTCAACGTATACGTACGGTGCGATTCAAAGTCATTAGGCGAATTCATAGCTATTAGGCTGGCTGCAATCAACGACTGCTGAATTAAACATGTGCTGTGAAACACTAGTCAGACTGAGGGATTCAGACCAAAGCAGACAAACTCGCTTAAAAAATAATAAACAAAAAGAAAAGAAGGCGCGTGCTCCACTTAATAAAGGCAACACAGTCGAACGCTCCCACAAGCGTCGGGGATGTCTGTCCGTGTTCTTGTTTTAAGATTAGCTCTTAATAAATGGCCCCTGTGTCGTTTCTTTCTGAAGGTTACTTTCCGCGGCACAAATCGTTGACGCGGCTTTAATGACGATCACATTTTGAGCTATAAAAACGTAAGTACTCTGAACAGGTCCTGACTACGAATACGGGCTGCTAATAGCGCAATAAAAAACAGATGAGGAGGACAGAACAAGCAGGACAATTTGGCATGACATTACATGCGCGTGCCAAATAACTTAAATAAACCCCTTTTTTAGTCAAACAGACTTCACGATAGCTTTATTTTCACTTTGTTAAGAAATGAGAACGAAAATTGCCATTCGATTTGATATTCAAAGGCCACTTCTTTTTTCGAATATTCATATTCGATTACATTCGGAAGCTTCATTATTCGAACACAAATTACAATTACAGTAACTCACAAGAGCATGAATACTCGCTACATGTAAGGTTTATAAGTATTTTTTAGAATCGCTTCGCTCATAGCCCCGCAAAGCCCGATTCACTTCGGAGTGAGAATGATCGGCCAAAGTGAGTCTTTGGACGAGCACAATGCGAAGTGGTGAGCCGGCACTTATTCAATGGGCTGTTATTAAAACAAAGTAATATTATCTGAAAATTGGTGCATGTAAAGTGAATGGTAGAATGTATAATTGCCGGAGTCAAAGCCATTCTCACCTTTTTAAGAAATCAGTTCACACTGCATTTTTCATCTTGCAATGCTTCTTGTATAACTGATAGAACCACGGGCCTGACGTCCATAAGCAGGTATAATATATGTGTACTGCACAAATTAGGTTTGGTGGAAGGTGATACGGAAGCCGTGCCATGGCGGCATGAAATAGGGTTAGGTTAAAACACGATACCGTGTCTTAATTCTCAGTTGACAATGCGTTCTCACGTAGGGACGGCGAGAAACTTCACCTGTTCCTCAGGAAGTCCGAATTCCCCAAAAGAGCATCATTCATTTAAAGCTCTGGACGGGCAGACTCAGAAATGTGGCGGTGACTCACAGTGCCGCATGCTCATATCACGGGAAATAATTTAGCGACATTGCGGTTCCTTCGTGCTTTTTGGTCCACTGGTGATAACATCCATAGCACAGTTCACAGTAAACCATCCGCTTCTGAAGCCGTCTACACTTGCAATGATAACAAATTATTCCTTTCTTGCAACCATAAGATTCTTTGATCGTTTTCTTACCATTATTTATGAAACACAAACGACCAAGGTGACCCACTGAAAAGACTTTAAACGTATCGAGCTCTTGCCTGGTTTGACCACCGGTACAACCTTGAATCCACATTCCGAAATTCTTGGACCTTTCTTTCTACCGCAACGCGAGTTGTAAATCTCTAGCAAGAATGACCTCTCTTTTTCTCCCAAATTGGGGAGCATACGGCGTAAGTCGCTCCATCATGAACAGGTGCAATGTTTCTTTTCAAAGACAGAGTGTAATGAGGCTTTTCTGATGTGAAGTTGTCATCTAGAGTATAGTATAAAGACGACACAGATGACTACGCGGCGACCAGTGCAACCGATAGCTTTGAGGTTTCGTATTCGTCTATTGTAAGCGGTAGCATGAAGTGCTTTTAATTGAACCACCATAGCCGAAGGGTGCCTACCATCTTCCACAGCTATGACGCCAAGGTAAGCGAAAAAAGCCGCGTGTAGAATTCTTTCTAACTTTTTTTTTTGTGTGAGAACTTTGTGAAGGATAACATTTCCTGGAAAGCGTTGAAATCACCAAACTGTCGTATGGTGGGTACCTTCTCTCAGCTCGGCTCGCAATGCTCTCTATTTGGCTATCATATGCTACCACATGTTTTCACTGTTTTTCTCGAAAGAGCAGAAACAGTCAACTGTATCCATAAAATTCTCTGACTTCCCTCTCAAATCACGTCGTGTGCACAGAGTGATTCAGGCTTCAGCTGACATGTGCAAAATAAAAGCACATACGTACAATTTGAAAGCCACTGACGATAGAACTAGTATTCGTTGTTCTGTTGAGTAACCCCAGCTGTATTTTTCGTGATGAGCCTCAATTTACCTTTCATTAAATGCTAATTAGTTGTGTTTTTGTTTAACGACTCGGAAGGAAAACTTTCAATGAGTTGAAAATCTCCCTATTGATAAACATCGTAATGATATCTTTCCTGACAGTATTAGCTGCGACATTAATTTTCCTCGGCTCAAAAGAAAGCGCGTGAAATCGAAAGCTTCTCGCTCTGGACTCGCCTGCACGCGCTTTTGCAGCGGTCGTCAACACGACGATGAGGAAAGCGCCGCCATGTTCATTCGTGTATGGTCGTGTTGTGTCAGTCTGAAAAGAAAATTACCCGACTCTCTGCCGACGAGTCCGTTCCTGCCGACGCTTCACCGACGCGGCCGCCAGTGATCCGTCTGCAGACTGTCGGCGTCGGCGCAGTGTGACAGGGACGCAGAGAGGACGGAAAACGGGGAGAATGCTGTCGCTGACAGTCAGCAGACGAAAATTGATGTTGGGTCCAGCCTGTGTGAACGAGCCTTAAAGGCTCACTCGTACTAGGCCGACCCGACACTGATTTCGGTCTGCCAACTGTCGGCGGCAGCGTTTTTTTACCTTCGTGTCGGCGCCTTTGTCACTCTGTACCGACGCCGACAATCTGCAGACGGTCGGCGGAGAGCTCGGCGTCGGTACAGTGTGACAGAGGCGCCGACACGAAGGTAAAAAACGTTGTCGCTGACAGTCGGCAGACCGAGGTCGGTGTCGTGTTGGCCTAGTGTGAATGAGCCCTAAGCGATTATACGTGAGGACTTGAAGACAATGATCTTGCCCCCAGTTCTGCAAACTTATCTGGTGGTAGGATGGTGCCACAGGAGATAACAATAAAAAACCTATAGCAACTCTTGAGCACGTGTCAGCGCTTTTGCTACTAACAGACGGCGTAAAGGGCGTAGCGGCAGATGGCGATGCAGACAATAGGACCATAATAGGACGGCGGTAGCCACGGAGCAAGTTTATCACTTGCGTCGTCTCAGGTACCTGGCAGTGCCTTCGTTTCCCGTTCTGCGTGACGCGCCGAGCTTCCCCCGGTGCTTTTGCCTTTCGCTTCGCCTGCTTGCGTGTTCGCGGCTTTCCTATCCGTAGACTTACCTATCCTCATGACGCTTACGCTCTCGGCATAGTGTGATGCCTAGACGAAAACGGAAAATGATAACGCCCGTCACTGCAGCTTTTGCTGTTTAAGAACAAGAGCTGCAAGAAATTACTCCGTGCGTGCCTTTCGAGCGTCGTCGGCTTCAACGTGAAAATTCGGCATTTCTGCCGCGAAAGGTATGTGGCACTTGAACTTTAACTGTCTCCGTGTGTGAATACGAGCAAAATAACTAACATAACAAGCACTGACGCTAGCTATTTCACTTTGTCGCACGCAGCCACTGCAGCAAAGAATGCCGTCTATAGCACGGACACAAGTGCTTGGATTTCGCAGTAAGGCAACTATGGCAGCGATGGACACGTCATTCGGTAGACGCAGTGAGTGCCTATATCCGCTGACAATTTTATTGTTAACTGCTCGTGCATGCCTCTATGGGATAGGTCTCCACATTATTTTAGCTCTCATTATGCTCTTTGAGCATACAGTTACCCAATTTTCATAACGAGGACTCCAATGTATACTTACATCTTGAACGCGCTGCTGTTTTGAAGCTATTGAAGCGCGCTCCACCACTGGAAAAGCTGGCGCCACCGTCGGCGTGACGTGACATGAGGGATCACGTGGACACAGTGGCCGCGTCGGCTGCTTCGGAAGCGCCAAAGCGAGCTGAGGACGAAAGTTTAAAGTCCCATCGGCGCCACGGTTCTGATTAAGTAGTGAGGCTTTACCGCCTTGGGTGTCTGCTTGACAACATTTGAAAGCACTATAATAGGTAGTGGTTGCCTTTGGGGGCGCGTACCATGGTAGGCTACTACTCGGTGCCACAGTGCCGGAAGTACGCAGCGGAGCCCGGTGTTAGCCATGTTCACACGTAGCCGAAGGACAAGATGCTGCGTGAAGCTTGGCTCACGAAACTTAGAAGAACCGGCAGACAGCCGTCGGCTACAACTCGGGATACGCAGCAAGCACAGCCGCGAGGAAGGTTTCTGCTGCGGCGCCGGGACTGCGATGTTCGGTGAGTAGCAGTAAACGCGCACTGAGGCGTTCGCCCGCGCTTGCTGCCCGGCTAATGTCATGACGGTTTGATTTATGAAGTTGTTGATGCTAGATACTGGCAAGTTCACTGGAATGAAGAGGGAGCGATAAGAAACACATTAAAAAGGAATGGCATATGGTAATGTTTGCGTTATGAATTGATGGACTGGATTACGAAAAAGAACCAGCGGGAAATCGCACGCTGAGAAGACCGATAAACATACAGTGCGACGCAACTTGAGAAATAATATTGGAACGTCCAAGAATTTAGGAAAAAAAAAAGATTGAATCGTCGCGATGGCACATCACAGTCGCCGTAGGCGTGGAAGTCTCTATAATGAAATTATTTTTTTAACAGTTCTGGTAGCTCCCACGCAACAACGGTTGCTAGTGTACTGTCAAATGCTCATATGCTGTGGCCTAAAGCTCACGGCACGTTTTCAAACGCGCACGCAGTGAAAGCGAAACATAGTGCGCCGATATGCATACAGGCGCGCAGTCGGTCACTGCGAACCCGCTCGATCGCTGCATTGAGGCTTCATTCTGTTATGCTCCATTTGGTTATACAGACAGCCCACTATAAGAACATATTTCACATAGTTTGCTCTCAGCGTCTGCCTACCTTTTACGCAAGAAGGCGGTTCGAGAGACTCCATCGCGGCGACCGCTCGCAGTGGCGTTCACTATACGTATTCGGTAAACAGATAGCGTCTGTAAACAATTCTGTGCTTTCAGTTTGCCCAAGATTATTATTTCGACAGTAAAAAGCTTCCCTCATTTCGAGAGTACGTACAGAAATGTCCAGGAGGGCTGCTGCGTGGTGTTTTTATTGAACGCATTAAGCGAAACCTGCGAGGAGCGCGCCTCGTGATCCCTCATACTACGCAAGGGGGGCGCTTCCGACAGATGGTGACTCCGTAAGTCCTCGCCCCCAATAATACACGATGTATCGTAGCTGCAGTTGAGTTTACTAAAATCCAGCCTGGGGCTAAAAGGAGCTGTTTTGCCGTATGATAAACATGCCGAGGAAATTAAGTGCCATCTCATTTCAGGCACCTTTCTAACAGGACTACCATGGTACAAACTCAAATGGAATGACAATTTTTATGTGGTGTATTCTTTGCCTCAATCGTCTACTTTGTTGGTATAACTGTGAACTATCTCTCCTTTTGAGGAGGTGTTACTAATCCCTTTTAACACAGGATAGGCGTTTTAGGCGCCATAGGAAGAAGTGTAGTTCTTTTTGCGCGCACTGTGAGTTCATTGATTTGGCTTTGTTCACACACTCTCACTTCAAAAATACACCTGATTTTGCCAAGACGTGTCAAGCCAAGTTTCGCATTGCTGAGACCGCATCGAGGTCGCGCCGTTGGAAACTGCTGGCAATATTTCTCGGAAGGGTCATTCGTACTACTTCACGCGTTGGTATATGCGTTCAGGCCCCTCAAACGGTGTTTATAATGGGATATGACATGTATTTATGCCTTAGCAATAGATGCATTTCTTTCTCTTACTTATTTCATATTGTATTTTTTAATGCCGCTCGGTGATTGCACGTCCATTGCGGCCACAGTGTCGCCTTTCATTCTACTATGTTATTATATGGTTCCCATTGGAGAACAAATATTTTTCTTGTTCTTCAACCAGCATCTATCTCTCGTGTGTTTCTGCGCATATAGTTTTCCATCAGTAAGTCTTGCGAAACACAGACGGAAAAAGATATGTAACCTTCCTGCTTGCCACTTCAAACAATTAAACCATATATGCCCCATAAGCGCCCAGCACTCAGATTTACGGGATGTACTCTTATAGAAAAAAAAAAAAAAAGCTGCAGTACAACATTCCATTCGTGTTTCCGTCCTCCTCGCGCAATAGAATGCGGAGTAATTGGTACGGGTTCTTTTATTGCGGTCGGACTTTGGGCGCCGAAAACGGTTTTAGGCAGCCATTATACATGTTAATCTTTGGCCAGTTTACACTTAACAAAATAAATAAATAAATAAATAAATAAATAAATAAATAAACAGCGCGGTAGCCTAATTAGTGGCTACATAGCGAGTATGGCGTCATGCGGCTAAACTCGAACTCACGTGTTGAAACCAGATCGCGGAATTCGATGGGAACGAAATGGAAAAGCACTCGTGTACTTCTGTTCAGGGGCACGTTAAAGAACCCCAGGTGGTGAGAACTGAACAGGATTCCTCACGACCATATCGCCAGACGTAAAACTCCAGAATTTGCTTAATAAAAAAAAAAAAAAAAAACGTTAGCTGCCTTCTTCGGCTTTTTTTCTAGGGGCGGTCTAGACAACTGAAATTATTCTCGAGTCCAATTTCTGAGAAAAACATGTTACGCTTATCTTATATTTCATACCTAAATGTAATGCCGTTCCCAATTGTACGTCCGCTCAACTAAGCAGCTCCTGTATTATAAACGACTGCTTTCAGTTATCCGGTGCACTATCATAAGGGCAATAATGAAGCAATTAAAGAAACGGCATGCCTCACATACACGTAGAGATATTTGTAGATCTCTGCTGTGTCCGGTGAAGAAGGTAAATGTGGTACTACATTGGGCACTGTTGGAATCTCAGCGCTGACGCCCGTTGTTGCAAATGGGTCGCAAGCCCCAAGGGTAGCGTTGGCCTGGCGGCCTGGGGCACAACTGGAAGCATCCGAAGGTCCCGGCAAAGCATGAGTCGACTGGTAACAGAACAACTTGTTTATTCTAACATCGCAAAAGAGCGGGCGGTCAGGTCGACCGAAGTGGAGAGACGGGAGAGCACGTAACTCAACGGAAGAAATCGGAGCCTCTCTCCCGGCGTCCGGGGGGAGCTGCTCTTATACTCTCGGAGTTGAGGGCAAGAGGAAGGCCTCGTGACGAGACCACGTGACGGCGGGGCACGGACGAGCTGAGAGACAAGTTGAGACGAGTGTAGTGACGCATCCGCCTTGCCGGCGCCGGACAGACCTCCTCGCTTCACACTTGGGAAGCTCCTCTCCCCGGCTGCCGCGCTTTGACAAGCGTGGGCACACACACACACACGCACACACGAAGACACGTGGCACTGAAACACGCCTGGACGCGCTTGGCGGGGAGGCTTTGCGGGAGCTCCGAACGGGCCAAAATGTCCGCCGCTTTGAACGAAGCCCCGGCGTCCGTTGCATCCGCGCCGGCTATACCGCGCGTCGTAGGCGAAACGTAACAGACCGCCCCGCCGGGGGAAGGAGATCCCGATGGTCAGGGGACTGCATCCGCTGTCCGGAGGGATGTCGCTTGATGATGCTCATAACCGAAGTCGGTCGTCCTTCGGCGTTTCTTGAGCGCAGCGCACAGAGAAGGCCTCGTTCTCTCGTTCAGGTTAACACAGGACACTGCAAAGTGACTTCGGGAGAGTTGACATTTTTGTTCTCGTTCCCGGCAAGCGTTAGAACTACGCCGAAACTCAACCGCTCAGTCAGCAAGCACGGCACAACCTTCACCAAGTCCTGCCAGGCTCTTTCCCCTTTTATACTACTGCCTAGTTCCTCACAGTAGTTTAGCAGCACTCACAACGCGTCCACAAATCGGAAAATTGCACTAGAAAGCACATCATCACTTTGAAACACTACACAAAAGCAATATGTTAAAAATCCTGCCTCAGGAAGAAAAACATCAGTAACAAACAATTTTGAGGCTGATTCCCACGTTAGGGGCTTCGACTTAAGCCATCGGCGTTACCGTTGAGACTCCCCTTTTTGTAACGCACCTCAATGGAATATTGTTGCAAAGCGAGGCTCCAGCGCAGGAGGCGGCCATTTGTGGAAGAGATGGTCTGCAGCCATTGGAGAGGGCAGTGATCCGTCTCGAAGCATGCGAAGCGGAGAACGCAGCGAGCGACCGTACACTAGCTCAGCTGGCGAAAACCCCGTAGCCGCATGCGGCGCGGTCTTTAATGCCAACGTCACCCCAGGCAGACACAGCTCCCAGTCAGTTTGTTGTTCAAAACACAATGCTCTCAACACGCGCTTCATGACGGAGTGGAGCTTTTCAACGGAATTCGACTGTGGGTGGTACACTGAGCTGTGTAGCAGCTTTACCCCGCACCTTTCGTGAAAGGCTGTCGTCAAAGCGCTAGTAAACACTGTGCCCTGATCTGATTGGATTTCCGCAGGAAAACCAACTCGCGCAAATATGGACAGTAGTGCATTGACTATCTCAACTGAGCTGAGTTCTTTAAGCGGCACTGCTTCAGGGAACTTTGTCGCTGGGCAGATCACAGTAAAAATGTGTCTGTACCCCGTGGCTGTTACCGGCAGAGGTCCCACTGTATCAATAACGAGCCGTCTAAAAGGCTCCGTAATGATAGGTACCAACTTCAACGGCGCCCTCGATTTGTCCCCTGGTTTGCCTACCCGCTGACAGGTGTCACATGTCCTCACAAAGTGGTCTGCGTCCCGAAAACACCCTGGCCAATAGTACTCTTGCAAGAGACGGTCCTTAGTTTTCTTAACTCCTAGGTGTCCGGACCACGAACCCCCATGCGACAAGCGCAACAGATCCTGACGGTAGCACTGAGGCACGATCAGCTGATCGAACTCCACTCCCCTGCGGTCTAGATACTTCCGGTACAGGACCCCACCTCTTTCCACAAAGCGAGCATTTTTCTTGGCGATACCTTCCTTGACAATGCAGCGTATGTTTTCTAGGCTGCCATCCTTCTTTTGCTCGGCTATCAAAGCCGACCGGCTGACTTTTAGCAACCTATTAAGTCCGTCTGACGTAGGTGCGATGAGCAAATCTGCAGATAGCTCTTCTAACTTTCCCGTGTCGGGCATTTCCGCTCCAGTATATGGTGCCTTTAACGCTACAGGCGCAATTTTATTCAGTTCGGGCGTGCTCTGAATATCAGCTTGCTGCGCCTCTGACCCTTTCTCATCGTTCGACAACGTCGGCCCCGCAACTACCGCCTTTGCAGCGAGCTCCCGAACCTTTGATCTGGTTAAGGCCTGAACGCTAGCCTCACCAAACAAAAGCCCCTTCTCGCGCAGGAGGTGATCGGACCTGTTCGAAAATAGGTACGGGTACTGGGGGGGCAGCATAGATGACACTGCGGCCTCCGTCTCAAGCACTCCGAAAGGACCTTCAATAAGCACTTTTGCTACGGGCAGACACACGCTATGAGCTTCCACGGCTTGCTTGATCCATGCGCACTCGCCCGTGAACATATCGGGTTCTACGTAAGAGGGGTGAACTACATCCATCGTAGCTGCGGAATCGCGAAGCACTCGGCACTCTTTCCCGTTCACGAGGAGGTCTCGCATGTAAGGCTCGAGAAGCTTCATGTTCTCGTCAGTGCTGCATAATGACAAAAACACGACTTTTGTTTTTGTTTCCGGACACTGCGCCGAAAAGTGACCCGGCTTCTGACACGTATAACACACGCGCACTTGCCTCGTCTCGAACCGCTTTCTGCGTTCGGCTTCGGTTGCCGCTGTCTCCTTACGTTCGGTCGGACTGCTTTCACTCGCATCCGCACTACGTGTGTCCCCCTTTGCTCTCATGGGCGTGAATTTCGGCCTCTCAAACTTGGAGCCAAATTCACCCTTTTGACCGTCCTTAGCTCCACGAGCCCGACGCGTCATAAACTCTTCGGCTAGCTCAGCGGCTCTAGCCACCGTACTAACGTCTGGCCTATCCAAGACCCAGTACCGCACGTTCTCAGGTAACCGACTATAAAACTGTTCCAGCCCGAAACACTGCAGAACTTTCTCGTGGTCACCAAACGCTTTCTCTTCTTTGAGCCACTCCTGCATGTTTGACATTAGCCTGTAGGCAAACTCTGTATATGACTCACTTCTGCCTTTCTCATTTTCCCGAAACTTCCGACGGAACGCCTCCGCTGACAGCCTCTACTTTTTTAGCAGACTCGATTTCACTTGGTCGAAATCCTCTGCCTCCTCTCTCTTCAAGCGAGCGACTACGTCGGCCGCCTCGCCGGGTAGCAAAGTGAGCAAGCGCTGTGGCCACGTTTCCCGAGAGAACCCCTGCTTCTCGCACGTTCGCTCAAAGTTCACCAGGAACAAACCAATGTCCTCTCCAAGCTTAAACGGCCGCATCAAATCAGTCATTTTGAACTATACTCGTTCTCCTGCACCGTGTGCCTGACTTCCATTACGAGCGCGTTCCATCTCTACCTCGAGACGCTTCATTTCCAAAGCGTGTTGACGGTCGCGCTCTTCTTTTTCTTTCTGCTCTTTTCGTTCGCGCTCATCTTTCTCTTTCTGTTCTTTAAGTTCACGCTCCTGTCTCTCTTTCTGTTCTTTAAGTTCGCGCTCCTGTCTCTCTTTCTGTTCTTTAAGTTCACGCTCCTGTCTCTCTTTCTGTTCTTTAAGTTCACGCTCCTGTCTCTCTTTCTGTTCTTTAAGTTCACGCTCCTGTCTCTCTTTCTGTTCTTTAAGTTCGCGCTCCTGTCTTTTTGCCCTTTCCTCAATGGTCTCAAGGCATTCCGACAGCTCGTCATCCTCCGCTTCTAACTCAAGAATAGCCCTTAGCAGTTCTGGTTTTCTGAGTTTGTCTGAGACATCCAGACCCAACTCTCTTGCAAGCTCCAGCAATTTCGGTTTGCGCAACGACTTCAAATCCATGGCTGCTCTGAATGCTGCTTTCTCTACTGCCTACTATTGTCTTGCCGCAAACTAACCCGGCAGCAACGACAACCACAATTACCAGCTCTGTTTCTGACACTAACAAAAGCCTGGCAAAACTCAGAAGAAGAAAGTCCCGCACTCACCAAACCTCGCAGCCAAGAATTCAGCGCAGTCGTTCCGCTGCAGGCAACCAGTCATCACACAGGGCTCGTTGCACTGCTCCCGGATGGTCGTTGTGCTGCTCAGCATACAGTCAACCGCATATCTTCGCTGCTGGCCTCCGTTGTCGCGATCTCACCGCTACCAGCCAGTTGTTGGAATCGCACCGCTGGCACGAGTTGTTGGAACCTCAGCGCTGACGCCCGTTGTTGCAAATGGGTCGCAAGCCCCAAGGGTAGCGTTGGCCTGGCGGCCTGGGGCACAACTGGAAGCATCCGAAGGTCCCGGCAAAGCATGAGTAGACTGGTAACAGAACAACTTGTTTATTCTAACATCGCAAAAGAGCGGGCGGTCAGGTCGACCGAAGTGGAGAGACGGGAGAGCACGTAACTCAACGGAAGAAATCGGAGCCTCTCTCCCGGCGTCCGGGGGGAGCTGCTCTTATACTCTCGGAGTTGAGGGCAAGAGGAAGGCCTCGTGACGAGACCACGTGACGGCGGGGCACGTACGAGCTGAGAGACAAGTTGAGACGAGTGTAGTGACGCATCCGCCTTGCCGGCGCCGGACAGACCTCCTCGCTTCACACTTGGGAAGCTCCTCTCCCCGGCTGCCGCGCTTTGACAAGCGTGGGCACACACACACACACGGACACACGAAGACACGTGGCACTGAAACACGCCTGGACGCGCTTGGCGGGGAGGCTATGCGGGAGCTCCGAACGGGCCAAAATGTCCGCCGCTTTGAACGAAGCCCCGGCGTCCGTTGCATCCGCGCCGGCTATACCGCGCGTCGTAGGCGAAACGTAACAGCACCCAGCTGTAATGGGTTGCCGACATGAGACTACAAAAAAAAAAAAAAGCTTTTGTTGCCTGAATTAGCAGATTTACAGGTCCACCCAAACCGGGGCGTTTGTATTGAATGACGGCTAGGAACTTGTTCAGCAGAATCGATTGGCACCCTCGCGTTGACTCTCTCGGGAACTGGTGCGGCTCTGCGCAACAGCCGCGGCTCTTCAGCTGCACAATCATTCCGAATACATTTTCATCGGCCCCTAACCTTCGAGACTTCGAAAGGGCTGTTATGCGTTACATTCGAACGCAAACGGCTGTTCGATCACTTTAATAGGGAATTCTGAAGTCGAATACGACCGAAATAGCATATACCATTCGATAAGACTATATGTTTCTAGTTCATTTTGTCTACTGGCACGTTGAAGGAGATCGCCAGACAAGCCACGGAGATTACGTTGGTAAAGACTTCCCTGTCTCCCCGATTTAGTCCGAGTACATAGGCAATGTGGTTTCCCTAACACTGTTGTTCATATTAACGTCCAGTAATTACCCTGATTCCTTTTCTCGGAAAGTCGATTGGTTCACCTGGGGCTAATGAAGCGTTTAAAAGAAACACGCCTATTCCGGTCGGGAATCGTCACTTTTTCAATCAGTGCACTTAGAATATTGATAATATTTCTCTTGCATATATGTCGTGCATATATAAGTCTAAGTACTCCTAGATTTAACTAGAAGTGCATTGGTTATCTCCATCTCTTTGTGCCACGCAGTTAATAAACCTAGTTTATTTCACTATAATTGCTTTCTGAGATCATTGTCCCTGATCAATATTCCACCAAGAAAAAGCGCGCGTAAAATGACACGATATCAATAAATTTTTTATGTAGCTTCATGTTGCAGATAGGTGGCTTCTGTGGCAAAATTTACGTGTTACTTATAGACAACAGTGTTAAAAATAGCAGTTCACCTCCCTAAAACTATAGCTGTACCGGCCGACAAGTCACGGGTGCACCTAAGCAAATAAAACCATAAAAAAATTTACTGCACAGACTTTCTGCGAAGAAAACTGGGCGTCCGCCAGCGTCCACGCAACGAACGCGTGCTCGCTATAGCAGACGATGCCCTTGACAGCGGCAGCAAAATTGAAGACGTCGTGTGAAGACCCATGCCTCAAATATGTATACGTAGCAAGAAAGTGTGAGTATAAATTTGCAGTTAAAAAAGCACAATTATAAGAGCGTATGCGCGCAATCGGTCTCAGCGCCCGCAGCGACATTACGTTGAATCTGCCACGAAGCGCATCGCCGCCTCAATTCATGTTGCTCGCAGCGCCCTCGCACAATTTTTCCACATGCGGCGCCTCAGCGGGACAGCGCCGTTCGGTCCACTTGACAATAGTCTAGTACACCCTGATATAACTGCAGCAAGTATCAGTGTTATCCACAGCGTGCGAGTATGAATAGCACAAGTCATTGTATTCAGCCTTTTAGACGCTTTGATGTTATGACTAGCCAGTCAGCTTGTTTCCGGTATTTTATTTCCAAAGTTTTTGTGAGTTGCTGCCGTATTTAAGAAGTTTCCTTGCAGTGAGAGCAGTTTGCTGCTAGATGGCGCAACGTGTCCGGAGAGCTGGCCAAATGGTGGATGACGACGAGGAGATGAGGGATATTCCCGCGATTGCTTGGAGCGGTGCCGCTGTCGGTTCCTGACAAACAGTAGAAGATCAAATTTTCCGTCAGTTTCCTCCCTTTCTCTCTTTCCTCTGCCTTTTCTCTTCATTTATGTTTTTTAGATTTAGGTGCACGTTAAAGAACCCCAGGTGGTCCCATTTTCCGTAGCCCCCTACTACGGCGTGCCTCATAATCAGATCGTGGTTTTGGCACGTAAAACCCCATAATTTAATTTTTACAGCGAAGCTGTTAAGGGCTACTTTCCCCACTATCGCGTCCGCATGTAGGAAAAAATCCGAATGCCGGGCCGACCCACGGCGGAGGTGAAGCGGGCATTAAGCACTCCCCATACGTGGGACCGAACCCGAAGATAGTGCAATGCCAGGCCGACCCGCCGCGGAGGTTAAGGGGCTCACGTACAAAGCTCCGCTGGTCATATCCTTCTTTACAGAGTGGAAGGGCACAGAGTTTTTAAGTTTGAATGGCTTGGTTGTGCATATACAAATGCCTACCCGATGCAAAAAGCGTAGATAAATTTCATCATCATCATCATCATCAACGACGACAACAACAGCAACCATTGCGCAGTGGGTGACTGTGGCTGGCTGCTGTGGCAGTTGCATGGCGTTGCACAGTACTCAGATCCGGCAGTGATCTCCGAAACACTTCGTCGCAGTAATGTGTTAACAATGACGCGTACTTAGGTTTTTCAGCGATGACTTCTAATGACTAAAGATAGGGCATTCAAGACAGAGGGCTAGTTTTTACTGGCTAATATTCACAGCAGGCGCTGACAAAAAAAAAAGATATACAGTCTAAATAAATAAAAATTGATGATCAACTTCTTATTTTGAATGTCAGGCTGCCAATGTCGATTGGACGTCTATAGCTAATGGCTAGCTCCAAATCAGTTTATAAAAAGCCCTTATCTGAAGCTCGTGGGCACAAAGCATTCGTTCCATTTTGCCCGTGAAACGGAAACCGATCTCGTCAGGGGTGTGTCACGTGGCGACAATGTGACATATGCCATCATAACTGGCGGTCAGCCCTTGGCTACCCGAAAGAAAGAGCCGATCAGTCACTCCTACTAGGGAGCTCTAGGCTCCTACAGGTCGACAGTGGATTCCTGTCTGTCTTATTTGACTTTGTTTTGCGTCTTAACACACCGTATAATAAGTTTGCTGTAACCATTCAGTTCGCGTTTGTTTCACCTGTGGGATTTCGCCCTTTACCAGCATGCAGATACAGAAACGAGCAAGTCGAAAATCTATTAATTTCTCGTTTGTTTTATTGAATGCGACAGGGAATATTTAAAGCAAATCCCTACACTTTTGCGAGCATTAACCCTTTACATCTCGAATTAAATTTGAAAAAAGAAATTCCAAATTACAGATTTGTTTTAGTGCTCTATGGGGGGGGGGGGGGGGAGGGGGGATCGGCACATTCAATAAACACAGGAAATGCTTTCAAAACGATAGTTTCCATTACTGAAGAACGCGCAGAAAAATTTTTGTTTAAGTATAGACTAATTTTCGCTTCTCCTCACGACTACCGTTAAACTTGTTGGAAGTGTTAAAAATCTTTCTGCGAAGTTTTAATGGTACTATAGCGGCCATCTGTGCGTAAAAGAGAGAACTAGACGCATATACCTGCACAGATCGTCTTTGGCGAGAGAAATTGGGACTCTTTGCAGGCGACGGTCCCAGCTCGTCCTCGGTAGAGGCCGAGCAAAATGTGTGAACGTGCAGAGCTCGCCTGCGGGACTTAATGGGACAAAAAAAAAAAAAAGAAGGATCTTAATAATTATTTCCCGACATCCACACTGACAAACACGCTTAACATAGACAAAACTCGTGTGAAACAACAGTGTACTGGTTCGTGTCTGTCGACCTCCTTCTTATTTTTGCAACTCCAGACAGCCTTCATTACTCTGTACAAAAACATAACTGGCATCCTCCTTGCGCCCTACCGATGTTACAATGCCGTAGCGCAGCAGGGACTTCATGCCTGTGGTTTCTCAGTTTGTTCGTCGCGAATTTGTTCTGTACCTTTGGCAGCCTTGCACAGAGCTGGCCTGGTGGAGTGTGGGTGCTTACACAGCTTCTAAACGAAGACGAAGTCACGGAACAAAATATATAAAAGAGATGTAACATGATTTGCTTGTTGTTTGAGCTGGAGTTGTTTTGAGCGTCTTGCTATTGCAACGATATAAAACACGGCACCCTATCATCTGCTGTGGTTCATGTAGCTTCACGGTTAACACGCACTAAAACCAGAAAAAAAAGCATGACCACCATGTAGCTCCTTACAGTGCACCCTTCAGCTGCACCATGCAATCCAGTCACCTGCGTATACGAAAACGCATCTTGGACTGGTTATACTTCTGCTTTCGAATAAACTAGTTCGATGCTTCGCAGTTTATATCGCAACACAGTACTAGTCGCAACGTTGCAACAAGTTTATGCGCAATAATTGATAACTCTACAACAGATGTCGTACCTTTCGTATTTTCTAATTCAAAATAACTTAGTGGCGCTTTGCGTCACTGGACGGAGCCAAATGGTATGGCCCCTACTTGCTCTTACGCTTGAGTACAGTCGAGCGCGATTTGAAGGTTATCGCGCGAGCGTCAACCAGCCCAGCACTCCAGGCACCTGGCGGCCGGTTTCGGGTGAGGAAAAATCATGATTTCGCACTCTTCTCTCCCTCGTTCGCTGTTACATACAACAACCATCACCCCGCGACAAACGTTAGATAGGCTAGATACAGCTTCGTAACGTTCAATTTCAGATAATACCGAAGAATACGTCGTGCCCACTGCGATCACAGCCTGTTCGCAGAACCAAAAAGAAAAAAGAAAAAGAAAGAAACTTATAGCCCAGCAGGGAGTGACGGCTGCTGAAGGAACAGCAAAAAGAGTGAGGGAAGCAGGCCTGATAATTCCCTCGCCTCGGCAGAGAATTCTGGGCCATGGCGCTGTACTCGTTCCCGGTCGACGCTCGCGCGATAACCTTCAAATCGCGCTCGACTGTACGTTCGAGGCACGCGGCGATTATAGAAACTTTCCGACATTCTCCAGAAAAAAAAAACAACAGCCTTTTATACCACTTTTCATACTGCCTTGTCTTCTGGACAACATATGACACACACGCCGCCTCCGCCGTCTGCTGGACTATCTTGCTCTTCACGCAAAACGCTATGTCACGGCGAGAGCAGAGAGCTCGGCGAAGATCGCCGCTTGCGACAATAGATGCTGCGTCATTGCAAAGCCGGCAGAAGTAACCAAGGTAACACGGCGCAAAGGCATCAAAAGGGACAATTCGAATAAAACTTGTTGCTTTCATTTTCAGCCCCAAACGAATTTCTCAAGCTTCGAACTTTCATTTTGTACAACTACGTTTTATCGGAAACAGTAGTACGCCGCCAGCCGTTGGTACCGCGTCGAGCAGGCCTTGTGGTGACCATCATTAAGCGTGGTTGGCAGGACACGAAAATTCGGAGCTTTACAGGCGTGGCATTGTAGAGTTACGAACAACTAGAGAGAGACTTTGAGTGACTGGTAACTGGGGGACGCCAATGTTTTCGTGGCACAATTCCAGGAACGTTATATCGAAAGGGCTGCAAGTGTTATGATTTCCACAAAGCACACATGACTGCTTCTTTAGCGCCGCTTCAATTTGCCAATTACAACATGTTTTCTAATGTGAATAAAAAATGAAAAGAAATAACAATAACCGGTAGTGAAACTTTTAATTGGCTATCTGGACATTGCGATTTGTCGATCAATTAAAGTCCGTCTCTTTAGGTAATGCACCTGAACTGGTCAAACTGCGATATACGCCGGATATGAGATTTATAAAGAACGAGTCCCAACTAAAGAAAGAAAAATGAGCACCTACCCTGCATACGCATAGTATGCATCTGCTCTTATCCCTGGCAGAAGTCAAAACGAAGCTAGAAAACGTTGACTCGCCATCCCGGCCCTGCGAAAGTGGATGTCCAGCGAAGCTGCTGCAAAACCACCACTACAATTGCTGAGCGGGCTATGCAATGCTTTACGGATCGTTCAGATGCTCGTTTTTAGCTTGTTCTTTATTGAAACGTATGCTGTTCTGTGTGTTGTAAGGATGCTTTCAATGAATGTATGCACTGTTCGCTTCATTTTGCTGAGCGCGTGTAGCCGCTGCCTTGCGTGGGTATGAGCCATTGCATTTTTTCTTGCTTAAGGGGGTGTGAACCATTGCTGCTGATGACATTTGTTCACGGACGGACACGAAAAATGCCGAAAACTGAGAGGCTAACAGCTTCACTGTACAATTGAATGAATGAGACAGAAAAAAACATACAGGACGCGTGATGTGGTCAGGGGAAATGCGTTCTATCGGCTATGCGCGATCTGAGGAACGAAAGGCACACGTGCCACTGGCCTCGCGCGCGCCTCACTGCGACGCGACAGCGACGAGGTGCCAGTTAATGGCGAGAGTGCTCCCTTCTGTTTCCCGTCGTTAGGCGTCGGAAGCAGCTGCGCAGTTGGCGGTCTCTGCGGAGGTCGTGCGCCCTTCGCTCTGCACAGCGCAGATTGGCAAGACGAGTTTCATTGGCTCGTTCCGGTGGCGAAACGTAGCGCGTCGCTGGCGGGACTCAAGAAATGTGCGCCCGGAGCTTAACGTGCTGCGTTCGACTGCACGCTAGAGGCTGCGAGCCGCACGCTAGAAATTCTGCGAACGTGTGCACGTCGGCAACGCGTTCCGCGCGCTTCTGTAGAGACCCAAAGTGCGCCTCGCTGTTTCGCGAAAGCGGAATAACCTCTGCGGAAACGAACGATTAAAGCGAAGAGCCTCGGGATTGGGCGTGAGTGTCGGACGACCCTACAGTGTTGAGCGAGGAGCGATTCTTTTCGGGACCTGCTGGCGGAACATTTCGTGGAGCTGTGCTGCGTTTGTGTTGCGCTACTTGCGCGACTTTGTGCGCCGTTAAAGCGAAACTTCGAGCGACGCTCGGCCTGTCGGTCGCGAGCAATGAATGATGAAAAAGAAATGAAATTAAGTGATAGCAATACCTACTTGGCCTGCGTTGGTGGAGTCTAATCAAGTTACCTTTACGGTGACTAATTATGCCTTGAGAACGCATTCTTAATAGAAACGATGATGATCATGAGACATTTGCCGCAAAATTGACCGAAGCGCCTGAACAGTCACTGTGAAAATGTCACTGTGAAAATCAGTTACTGTGAAAATGGAATGCGCCACGACATGGGGGGGGTGTTCCGGTGCAGGATACAGATCTATTGGATGCAGCTCAGGTACGAAGATGTGTATAAAACACATACTCGCAAACTCAACTGGAGCCCAGCCGCACTCAAGCTTCCCCTGATAAGTGATCACCTGGTTGCGAAAGGACAGCCCTCCATCTTTCCACAGTTTAAATAGATGGTTTCATGCTAGCCTTAGCTTTCTCCTAGAGTGAGAAATATGCGAAGTATTTATAGGCATACAAATATGCGCCTCAGTCGTAGTGTATATTACTGACGGCATCATCACTGCTTGAACAAGAGGTAACTTTAGATGAAGTTGTGAGTGCGGTCGATCTAGAGGGAAAATGACAAAAACTTTTGTGCAAGACTTTAAGAGAAACATGCTATGTTTCTAAGAAATGTGGCGCCGGGTGAAAGCTGCCTCGCTATAATATTGTTTGCAACGGAGTTATAGTTGGTAATGCATCCTCTGTTGCAATGTTACAGCACGTACAGGGCGCAAGAAGAAATAAAGGATGACAGAGTTCTTACTTTGAACTGTCTTATTGACGGCAGCCGGTCAATTTATGCCAAGGACCCATCAGTACAGGGCAAAACGAGAGAAGAAGACACTCGCGCGGTTTAAGAGTTGGTAGTCGTAGCCGTAGGAAGGAGCTTGACTCTTCGTCGGGACTTAGGAGAGCAGGATTTATTTCGAGGATTTACATTTAAAACAAGACATACATCGACAGTCTAGCGTGACTCCCATGTGGAGCCCGCAAGACGACGCATACAGCAAACAGCTTACGAGCACACAGCTCACTAGTACATCTCGAGCATGACAACGAGCACACTCTCGCAGCCGACAACCGCTGCTTATAAGCACTTGTCCCCCCCCTTGATTCCAAGCGAACGGAAACGTTCGTCTAGTCATCGTTCGACGTCACCGTTCGACGTCGCCGAAGATGACCCACCCTTTTGGAGGAGGCGGGCTCACATACTCGTGTTGCACACACACACAGGTGTAAAGGTCCGGAGCCGACGTCAGGGGGGCTTCGTAGAACTCTGCTCCGTAAAGGGTGGCGCTGGCGGGTAGCACATTCCTGAGCTGACCCCGCGCCACGTGGCTGCCGGTTATTCGCAGTTCTCTGAAGTGCGCCCCGTCCGGTTGGTTGGGAACACGTGCAGCGGGCTGAAATAGCTGGCACGTTGTCACCCCGTACGGCCATTCCTAACAGCGGCCACGGCATCGCCATCGTTCGCTAATAATTACAGAGGTTGTCGCTGCCTCTTGATAGGTACACGTTTCATTTCTTTGTTACAACGGATGGTGCACTGACACACAAAGTACCACGCGCGCTAACGTGTTCAGGCGTCGCTGAGTCTGAGCACAGTTCCCTGAGACGGTGCTCGAGACGAGCCGATTACTCGGGGGTGGCGATGCTGCATGCATTCACATGAATGCAGCCTGGTTGGTCTGACTGCAACTGTAACTTGTCAAACAGAGTCTAGGTTAAAAGAAACGTAGGGAGTTGAACGAGTGAGCGCACGTACCGAAGACCAAGTTACAGAGCGGTTAGCATTGTTTGGGAAGTTCATGCACTTTCAGGGTCCTGTTTCTGTCTGTCTGTCTGGCTGTCTGTCTGTCTGTCTGTCTGTCTGTCTGTCTGTCTGTCTGTCTGTCTGTCTGTCTGTCTGTCTGTCTGTCTGTCTGTGCCGCCCGTCTGTGTCCGTTCGTCGGTCTGCCTGTCTGTCTAACCAACCGTTTTTCCACCAACTTGGGTCACTGGGTATAGTCCATAGTCTAATGGGTACAGCAACGGGCATGCGCTGAGGGAACAGGTTTTGAAACGAACCGTCGGACCAACTTGAATCACTGGATATGTGTCACTGGGTATGTGCCACTCTTCAATGACAAAATAATTATTAAAATCTTATTCGGTGCTGGGCAAAATCGAACACGTGTCATATATATACTCTGATGATTTTGTCTGAATATATATTTACACACTTCGAGGCGGCGCCATTAGATGGCGCAGCGTGTTCAGAGAGAAGCGCGAGAGAGGAACCCGGCTGCATGCACGCCTTATACATTATGCGTCTCTGCGGCCGCAATACTGTGTGTCGATACGTTGCTTCAGTGCTAATCGCATTAAAGGGGTCCTGAACGATCCCTCGGGCAGCGCGAAAAAACACAGTCCGCGGATAGCATACACTGCTGTGAACGTCTCAGTCAAATTATGCAGTCGTTCGCGGCGCGTGGAGCGCGCAAGTGGAGCGCGAACTCACCCTTTTCTCTAATTCTTTCTTTTCTGCAGAAGCCTTGTCCTCACTCTTTTCGGGCTGTTTTACTTCGTAATATAACCTATCCCCATACCCAGCTGCTATTGGCCAATAGCTGACGTCAATCAAGAATGGTCTTTGGAGCAGTGGACTTGTTCCTAATGTTACTGTGTGTATTTTTTGACACAGTTTAGCGAATAGGCTGAAGTAAGCGAAAATCCGCTATCGAATTTCGATAGGAATGACGTACTTCCGCATGAAGCCGACTATCGCCTGTTCACGCTCGCCCACGGCCGCTCGCGTATGAATTAAACTTTTGCAACCCTGGCTATCGGTGTCGTAGCCGTCGGGTCTCGTTAATTTAGAATATATCCTCGAGCCGCGCAAAACTTAAAGGCAGGCCACACGCACGCTTGCCAGCCCGCGCTCACTCCTGGCCGCTCCTTGTCAGACGTCTTGGCAGACTTCGTTTCGTATTAGGCTATTGATAGCGCTTCAAAATGCGCAAGTTGGATGTGGCTAATATCCGCCGGTCAAGCTGGTGCAGGACAAAACCAGTCCGCACCACGCAGCAAGGCCGACGGGAGCAAATGAGCGCGAGAGCGCACTCTAGCCCTGTCGTGCACATAGCAAACGCTGCGCATGAGCACTACAGCTGCTTGTATAGCCGCGGTCTGCTGCGTAGCGTAGATACCGCGGCCGCCGCGGGATGCCGCGACGACTCCGCTGGCTGAGCGCACTGCGGCTCGCTGAGCACAACCGCGTTTGGATTTACGTTTGGTGCATCCAAAATCGGAGGGCTACTCGGGAGAGCTCTCGAACGGTTTGTGATTGGACGGCGGCCATTCGATCAAGGCGTCTGGTGCAGCGCAACTGGTACACGGACACGCACAGACTTACTCTCTGTCCGTGTTGTTACGCTACACCAAACGCCATTGTGAAGACATACCAACAATTCCAAATCAACCCTGATCGACGGCGTTCGGCGGGCATAGCGAACGACACGAAAGCTCTGGCATTGGCTAATCGCGGATTGCATTTATGTGTGAGTAGTTTTGTAAAATACAGCTATGCAGTCTGCCAATGTGATATACAGTTATACAGTGAACGAGTCCATTACGATATGATAGTAACAGTTCTGGCCATTCGCAAGTTTTTACACCGTGCCAGCGTATATAGTGGTTGTTTGAGTGCGGTACTGCAGTAGTGCATTTTGTTCACGAGAAATGTTTGTCATTGACTAAGTGCCTCTGATGATATGTATGCCTTCGCGATTGACTGGCGTTTGTTCTCGGAAAGATACGTAGCGTAGGAATTGCTTTGTGATTACGCGGCTCTGATGAGTGAGACAACTGCTTATTCTCAAAGTGCTGCACGGTTTTGGAAAGATAGAGCTCACGCACGAAAAAGCATGACTGCGATTCATTTCAGTAAACAAACAACCACGCGGAGCGCCATGAAATGCCTCGCAGGAAAATGTAGCTGGGACAGGCGGGATGAAACGGCGCCGTTTCCGTGAAATGCGGCTCCCAGAGGCGTCCTGTAAAGCGCGCCCGCTACGAGCCACGCTTCTCGTCTTCGCTCAATGAAGGGCCTTACCGATGATTGCGCACACCCGCTGGAGTTCCGTGAGCGCGCAGAAGCTGCGCGGTCGTAACCGGCCGAAACAACGGCGACAACCGTTATGGCTCTAGGAGTCGTTTCTTCCAACAAGGAAGGCTGGCAAATGAAAATATATCCTAACCGTGCCTTGCCGTGCCAGGGCAGTCTGCCGCTGCACATACATAACAGCATAAATTGTCTTGGAAGAACCATTAAACGATAACGTTCTCAGCAAGAGACTGCCTAGTCATGATTACTTCTGAATTCTTAATTTACTTGTGACGAAGTGGCATGATCCCGGCATCATTGCAATTGATAATCATGGTCATTGCGTCATGACACTTCTCAAGAACAGGAAGAAAATAATGAAAAAAAAATCCGACGACACCAAAGCACTTATGAGTTGTGAATGCGAAGGCATTATAGTCCATTTGAATGCCACTGAGCGGTCCTTCGAGTTATGAACTCCTTGCGGGCAAGCGAGCTCGTTGAGACGCTTGGCGCGTTTTGATTTGACCTTACCAAGGCGCAGTTAAAACGCAGGTGAGAGCTTGCGCGGACACGGAACGCGCGGATGACCCAGGCTCCAGGCTTCCGAGAGCGAGAGTGAGGGTGACGTGGCACCGCATCGATGCCCTCTCCCTGCACGCAACACCTGGCGCGCCAAGGCAGCAGGCGTTCCCTTTCGTGCGCTCTGCGCTGTCGACGCGCGCTCGTGATGTGGCGTCGCAGCTAGTGGTAGAGCGAGTTCAGGTGCGCTTTTTCACTCAATGGGCCATTTGACGCTTTCACATCGAAACCTACGTTCATTATACATTTTTCTTTCTTTTTTTTTGCACCCGCCGCGGCGGCCCCGGGGTATTTGCTGTTGAGCTCGAGCTTGTGGGTTCAATTTCAGCATCGGTGGCCATGTTTAGATGGCGGCAAAATGCAAAAATGCTCGGGCACTTGGCTTTAAAATCACGTTGAAGAAAACCAGGAGGTGAAAATTATTCCACAGTGCGCCACTACGGCGTGCCTCAGTCAGATCGTGCTTCTGGTGCGTAAATCCTCAGAATATAAATTAACTTTTGTCATTACCAGCTTTCACACATCTTTCAATAGACAACGATTCAAATTCGCGCTGTTCAATCCGGTGTTATATATTGGCGACCCATGGGTAGATCTCGCACATCTTTCAAAGACGCCATTTCAACAGCACGAACCAACTGCACATTCATCGCAGTTGGGAACTCGGCATATTCTTCGTAAATTTTTTGCTTAGCAGAGTAAGAACCATCAGGAAATTGAAAAAAGAAAACTATCTCCGAGGGCCCAGTTAGGTTCTAAAGCGCGTTACAATATCCGCGTACTGTTTTTATGATGCTGTTTTTCACGTGTGACAGTGACAAGAACTTTATTAGAGTGTCCTGAGGAACTCGATTGGGGGGAACCGAAGGCTCCCCGATCAAGTTGGTGGCTCCGCCCACGACGGGACAGGGAGGTGGTGAGTCTCCACGACGTCGCGGGCCCTCTGGACGGCCTGTAGTTGGTTTGTGAAATCCCAGCTCTTCAGCAAGGCGTCCCACTTGGACTTGTTTTGAAAGTCGGAGACCGCGTCGTACGGGCACAGCCAGAGCATGTGGTCGAAGGAGCAGCACGCGTGACCGCATTTGGAGCACGATTGCGGGAAGTTCGGGTCTATCCAACTAAGCGCTCTCGGGGTGAGGTAGGATCTCGTCTGTAAAAGCCTGAAAGTAACAGCCTCAGCCCTGTTCAGTTTTGGGCTGGGGGGAGGGAATTTCCTCCTGCTGTGTCTGTAGTGTGACGTAATTTCGTGAAAGGTCGTAAGATTATCTTTGAAGGGGGCAATCCTGCGGGAGAGCCGGACCGTTAGCTCGGGCGCGGTTTTGAATTCATGCGCCAGGCAGTTGGCCCGCTCGTTACGGTTGCAACCCGCTTGGTTAGTTACATTGTTTACGTGCGCCGGGAACCACGCTATGGTATGACCTCCAGTGACTTCTCGCGTAATAATACGAAAGGATCTGTTGACGGATAACCCGGCTAACGGGCCTGGGTTACTCTTGCTAACCTCATGCCGGTTTATAAGTTTTCCTTTCATGGTGTTAAAGGATTCCTTAAGCTCTGCGAGCTCGCGTCTAAGTTCCCTATTTTCCGCTTCGAGCGCTTGGATACGGGGATCGATCCTATGCTCTGGCTGTGCCTCACCTGTTGTCTTGATGCGTTCTTCTTCCCAGACGGCTGCGTCGCTCCCTTGACCTTGTAGGCCCACGTGGCCCGCTTGACGGACTGGGAGCGAGACCGGCATCTCGATCTGGAGGAGCGTTCTCCTTGCCTTGGTTTTGATTCTCTTCTACTCGAGCGTGAGCGCCCTCCGGATAGAGATCGGGTACTTCGGATGGAACCGCTCCGCGTAGCTGGTGCATCCAACGAGATGTGGCCAATTGCGTCGGTGACGTCAGATTCTTCGTCCAGTTGTGCCTTCCTTGCTCTTTGTTGGCGTCTTCGGCGTCGGCGTCGCACGATGTGTGGGATTTGATAGCGCTTTTTGCACGTTCGGTCCCCGGTGACGTGGGGCCCGCCGCACGCCTCGCACTTGGGGGTGCATTGATGTTCTTCTTCATCGTCCGCTTTTGCTTTTCCGCAACCGTGACATTTACTTCTCTCTTCCTCGCTGCTGATGCAAACGTCGGCACGATGGCCTACGTGGCCGCAAGCATGGCAAACGTCGACTTGGCGTCGGTATAAAAAACATGGCAATAAGGCCGTGCCGCAGATCACGTGGTTGGGCACACGCATGCCTCTGAATAAAATCACGACTACATGCGAGTTCTTGATTCGTCTGGCTTCTAGTGCCGTGGGTTTCTTTCGTTCACAATCATCATTCTAAGCGTGCCTTCGTCGGGACAGGAGTCGATGTGCCTTATTACGCCTTTGCACGCATCTTCGGGGGCGGCGACGTACGGCGAGACTTTGTAGGCTCCGTATTTAGTATGGATTTTATTTACTCTCGCATAGGCCCTCGCATTAGAGGCGTGCGGAGTGGAGATGATTAAAATATTCTGTACCTTGTTTGGGCACACGGTGTCTTCCTTCGTTTGATGCTCAGGCAGGGCCGCCGCCATGGCCAGGGCTTGAGCGAGCAGTACTACGTCGGCTTTTGATACGTCGAGGCCTCCTTTGGCGCTCACGATAACCTTGATCTGTTCCTTCGGGAGCTTCGGAAGTCGCGAAGCTGCCGTTACTTGCGACAACAGACTTTTAGCCGGTCCCTTGGCAGTGCGGTAGCCAGCCGGCTTGTTCACGGTAGCACGTTGGCCATCTTGTAATGGCGGCCTCTTCGTCTCCTGCTTTTTACGGTTGCTGAGGGCGGTGATCCACCCCGCTCCGTTGAGACCTTTCTGGGTTACGTCCATACCTTCCACAGTTACGACTTCGGGCATGGCGTCGCTTTCGATGAACGCACGTGTCGTCGCTTCAGTCGCGCACAGAGACGGGAAAACGCAACCGCGTGGGGCGGCCTGTACAGGCAGGCCTGCCTGCACCGCCGCGCCGAGAGCAGGCTGTGTGAGCAGGGCTAGCTCCCTCGTCGGCGTGATCGTAGAGCAAAAGCCTCAGAATATGACGAATAGTCCACCCACTCGTAAAACTCTGGCATCGGCGGATTCCTTGAAACTTGGCGGTTCCGATGACATATATATATCCAGGGTTTTTCTTGGAAAGACGCCCAAAAATATTTAAGAACGCAGGAGCCGACGTGGATACGTCTGCACTGCTCGGCACCTCTTGTCTGAACGAAAGCTTGCAGAAAATGAAAATGCTCGAGACTGCAGGGTTGTACGGAGATCGCTACTTGATGCCGTTTTCTTGTTCGCCGGGTGTTCAACGTACGCGTTTTGTGTCGGAAATAAGTGTGAAAGGCATTCTTTTATTTAAAGAACCCCGCTGTGAACAACGACAACAACGATGACGACAACAATGACGACAACGACGACGACGACAACAACAACAACAGCGACAATGACGACGACGACGACAACAACAACTGCTTTGAAATCCGCACCAACTGGCCCAGTTGTCTTCGCTCACCATATTAAAGGTTTTTCACCCGATTCGAGTGCACGGAAACTGAGTATTATACCCGATGACAGAGTGAGAGCTGCATTCACGCGCTGCATGGCGTTTGTTTGCGCAATTTACATTTAATTTTATTTCTTCTTGCTTTTATTATTTTCTGTACTCGTTTTCATTTTCTGTTTCATTCTCTGCACTCGTTGTCTAGGGAAAGGGCAGCGAGCCGGTATTTACAATGGCTATCCCTGGTTGACATTCTGGCCTTCCTTATATCCCTCTCCCCCTCTCCTATTTTCAGGAGACGACGCCTGCCCATTTGCTCGATGCTGCACGTGCCGTGTATTAACGAGAGAGGATTGAAATACAGAATAATGTTTGCTTTTCTTAAGTTGTTTTTTTGTCGCCGCGAGGTGGCGTCACGTCGCAGAATCGTCTTCCATACGTCTTCGAGACGGCTGGTAACGCGTATAATTACATGGCCGCGGAGCTGTCTTCTTAGCTGTCACTGATGATGCTGGCCAGAATTGGAACACACCGTATATATATATATATATATATATATATATATTATAGAAGCCAGGCTCGAAGCCAGCCTAAGAGACATCTGCTGGTGACAAAGAACTTCTACTTCAGTGGCCCTGCGTTGTACTTTTTTTTTCAATTTTCACACAAGTATGTATGTAGTATAATCGTGCGTCCAGTGTAATCGTAGTCGTTATTATATGAAGGCGCGTGTTGACATCCGTTGACATCGCTTTTAGATGTCATTACTTCGATGCCACCTGTCTGCACCCTTTTGAAGCGGCTTTCCCTGCGGCAATGTCGCCGGTGTCGAACTCATGATGCAGCTTTGCGGTAACGGCGTTATTATTGTAAAGACATACGCTTGCGTTAGAACTCTTTACCGTCAATGTCGGAACTTAAGGACCGCCACGAATAGACAATACGGACGCGTCAAAAGCTGAATGAACCGTCAACAGCTGTGTCGCCCAATGCCAACTGTCTCTGTAATTACGGCACCACATCCTTACCATCTGAGCAAGGACCAACCGGTACAAGTTACAGGCGCTGTGCCCTTTATACCCTCGTAAATAAGAGTGCCTTTTACGTACGAATTATTGCGGATAATCGTTGCTTTACTATACTATACTATTGTGTACTATTCTATACTATACTGTACTGTATTTTAAGCGGCATGCTTCTTATGATTGACGTGAAGGAGCAATGGACGAGGAAATAATAACAAAAAAAAAAAAAGGAACAGCCGCATGATGTGCCGTGATTCCTTAGCAATGGTCTCAAGGTTAATCCAAACCCGCTGTGGTAGCTTAGCGGCTACGGTGTTGGGCTGCTAAGCACGACGTCACGGGATCGAATCCCGGCTACGGCGGCCGCATCTTTTATTGGGGGGCATTGCGAAAACGCCCGTGTACTTACATTTAGGCGCAGAATCGCACGTTAAAGAACCCCAATGTGGTCCGAATTTCCGGAGTCCGCCGCTACGGCATGCCTCATAATCAGAACGTGGTTTTGGCGAGTAAAACGCAGAATTTATATTGTATATAATGTTAATCCAAGCACCAACCATACCTATACTCTTCGTAAGTTTTGTCTTAAGGGGTCAGATAAAAGGCAATCCGGACAC
Source organism: Dermacentor andersoni (assembly GCF_023375885.2). Lineage (NCBI taxonomy): Eukaryota > Metazoa > Arthropoda > Arachnida > Ixodida > Ixodidae > Dermacentor > Dermacentor andersoni. The sequence goes on from NC_092815.1 coordinate 24,125,680, forward strand.
ACGTATGAACGCTAATTCTTACTGACTTGTAACTTCTAATTACTTTGTGAGGTAAATCCGAGATTCGTCACCGAATCGGGCCAGCATGCGTGGGCACAAGGCGCTCGGGAGCTGCAGGCGTGAAGCGGCGCGATGCCGCTCCGTAGTGGTGGCCCAGTGAAGCCTTTGCTGCAAGAGGGTCGCCGAGAAGCCGGCATTTCTTCCGCACTTTGTTCACAACGGCTTCGAACATGATCGCCACCGTTTGTCAAATGGATTTCACCCTGTCCGTTGGCCTCGGCAGGCGGCACCGCGGTCCTGCACACTGATCTATAGGAGCCAGCTTTTAGGTCCGGAGGAATGGCACTCTGCATCTTCCGCGAGTGCCCGCCGGCCGTTTCTCCTGTCGTATGTAAACGCCGACGTTTCCCTCTTCTCGCGTGTGAACGCTGTGCGGGACTCCGGCCGTGCTTAGCGGCGGCGCCGAAGGCTCGCTCGTCGGACTGGGGCGTTAGCTTCCGTTCTTTGTCCGGAGGAGTTGAAGGAACCGTCTTATGTAAACAGTGGCAACAAGCAAGCCATTCTTGGTGGCTCTCTGGCTGTGGAGGTCTGCATTTTGGCAAAAAACTCCCGGACACCACTTACCGCTACGGAGTTACCCAAGCCGTCGTGAAATCTGGGCGCAACGCGGCCACTCTTGCGATACTCTTCTGCTACAACTTCGCTGAATTTGCGGAGCGCCGGCCTTGCGGCCGATATGGTAACAACGACTGCATATTATAATTTCTTATTTCGTTATTACATGTAGTAACTACTTTGCCGTTACTTATATTGTTATTAGTCGACATTAGTAACGGCCTATCATGGCCACCCACGACGTACGACTACGATCCGCTAGAACTACTAAGCAAATAAAACAACCTGTAAAGAGCCTCATGCTGGCGCAAAGGATAGTCTTTCGCTGCGGCGAAACTGCATCGCCGTGCATCTGGAGTACAATTGCAGTGACCCTATCCATAACCTTTTAGCAGTTATCTCTAGTATAAATAAATAAATAAACAAACAAACAAACAAACAAACAAACAAACAAACAAACAAACAAACAAACAAACAAACAAACAAACAAACAAACAAATAAATAAATAAATAAATAAATAAATAAATAAATAAATAAATAAATAAAGTTCGGCAGCATGTTACACTCTTGTAACACGTGAAGGCGAAAGCCTGCTGCACACTTGGTAATACATTAAGTTATCCGATCGGAGGGGTCAGACTTCTTGCAAGACTTAACGAGCCGCAGTGTGAAGTAAACGTGTAGCAAACCGTTGCCTGCGAGCTTCGGCCTCCTCTCTACGTTGCCGTCTCGCGTCGTCACATTGCTGCTTTCGCAGTTCGGCTTCTTCGGCTCGTTTCCTATGCTCAGCTGCGGCTTCGCGCACTCGTATAACGGGATCAGACGCGCCAACGAGGTTTCTCTTCGAATTTACCTTGCATCCTCTCAGCAGGGAAAGCAGCCCTCGCGGTCGAACGCCTTTGTTTCCGCCGCTTCGCAAGTCGCACCTTGTTTCTCGCTTGGCGAGCATACTCGACCGTAGCGTACTTCCGAGTCGGGTATGCAATGTTTTATTGATGGTTCGGATGCTTGCTTTGAGCTTGTTCTTTATTAAAACGTATGCCGTTTTGTGTGTTGTATGGGTGATTTCAATGAATGTATGCACTATTTGCTTCACTTTGCTGAGCGCTCGTAGCTTCTGCATTAAGGGGGTATGAGACATTGCATATTTTGCTTCCTCACGGAAGTGTGAGCCATTGCTGACGATAATATTTTTTGTACCACTTGACTAGACGCCGCGTTTTTAGGTATGAGCCATTGGGATGAGCCACTTAAGGCTTTCATTTCAACAAATAAATAAATCGATTGTTGATTGACTAATTGACTGAGTGATTGTTTGGTTAAGTGAGTGTAGTTAGCAAGAAGGAAATGATTTGTTGCTGCGCTTGTCCGCATCGCAACCTGGGTCGTGATTTTGCAGCGATGTCTTCTCTTCGATTCAACGCCAATCTTATCGTGTACCGTTCACGTCTGGCATGATTCCAGTGATAACGTGGGAGGAGTGTCGCTCTGACCACTGATGAAGCGCGAAAAGGAATAGTAGACGAAAAGTCATTGCTACAAAATTTGCGGCCCTATGTTAGGTGAACTTAACCAGAACAATGTAGTGGTTCTTTTCGCTCGATTCTATCCCTCTATTATCATAAGCATTCACGATCGGTCGACCGTGGTGATACTGTAGGCGGAGCGCAGTTGAGCCACTGACGAAGGACCAAAAGGAAAATATTTGGAATAGAATTGCTGCGTTGTACCGGCGTGAGGCTAGTAAGTTGCTGTCTTATTGCAAGTATAATGCGACAGAAGCTTACCAGATAAGATAAAGAAAGGCTGATTGGGTTTTCTAATAAAAATGACATATAAACGAATAGAGACAGGTTCTACAACAAAACGAAATATTATTATTCATTGTAATAAATCTAAATAAGACGTATAAATGATAGGAAGCCTACGCTCTAAGTCAAGTCATGGTGATGCGAACTAGAACAGTTCTATGAGGAGATTTAACTAACAATTATAAATTATAAAAGAAAACTGAATACTGCGGTCGTGGGCGAACTTATACGAAAGTCGGAAAGAGCTGGCTGGAGGACTGGCAGTTGATAACTATAGCATCGACGTTACAGATGGGGGCTGAGTTCCTGGAGAAGAACAGATTGCGAATAATATTGCGTATACGTTCTTGTGTTGATTACCTGGTCACTGCGGAGTTTCGGGGAATCACAGTGCGGATGACGCTGCCCGATCGGCTCACCATGGGGCCGATATTATACCAAGACCACTATCGAGAACAGATGCAGCCACAAGGATTCGTTCCCTCGCACTCGAGCTTACGGAGACTCTGTGGAACACCGGTGAATCCACCAACGCACGTCTCCACAGATTGGATCCACGTCTGCAACTCAGTATGCCGCCGGGGTTACCACGAGCGCAAGCAAAAATTCTGTTACGCCTATGGCTCTGCGTGACATTCACAAAAGCGTATTCCTTCTGCATTGGAATAGCCGACAGCCCTGCTTGCGTCATCTGTGACTGCGAGGAGACGATCAAGCACCTTGCCTGTGGCTGTCTCGTTACAATGCGTCAAGAAAAACTGGACAAGAGGAAAAAGTTCTAGGACACTGGTCCAGACAGGCTGCGGCACTCAAGACCTTAAGGGCTCTGTTCAAGATCTTAAGCTCTTGCGAATTGTGCGACCGACTTTGAAAGTTTTAGTGACGTTGAAAATGTAAAAATTTTTTCTCACTTATCTTTTTATTGTTTTTTCTTCCACCTTTTATTCCCTTTAACCTTTTCACCTGCACAGGGTAACCAGCCGGTACTTACACTGGCTAACCTCCCTGCCTTTGTTCCCTTTTGTCTCTCTCTCTCTCTATCTTTTGATGATGCAGTAATATGGAGTAGGGTGGACTCAGAAAAGCACAGAAGTGGAAGCAGAAAATGATATAGATTGCATGCGCTGACGGGCCGGTCCCTGCACTGTGGAGGGCGTAGAGATGTTACATGACGTGAAGGGCAGTGCCCACAAGCTAATGAGATCTAAGATTGCCCTAAAATTGAAGGAAGAAATCTGGAAATTGGGAAGGAGCAGGCCGACCTGATAGCAGCCAGGGACAAAACGGAGAAATTCAGCCCAGGTGAACAAATTTGAGGCCTTTGAACGGCATAATGAGAGTAGCAGGAAAGTAATAAAAAGCTTAACAAAAACAACACTAGAAGCGGTAACTGCAATGGCAGGAATGGCGCCCTCCATAAGCGCTGTCTAATGACTTCGAGTGTAGACGTGAAATAGGAAACTGATAATTATTAGGTTGAAATTTATGTATTACAACTTAGTAAATCAAGAAAACATAATTTCGGACATAATAATAATAATAATAATTAATAAAATGTGTTAATTAAAATGCCCAGGGACAACCTCGAGGGCCTTGGTGCTCGTGCACTCGGCGAAACAATGCGCAGGAAGAACAATGCAAGTTCACAAACACATATACACACGCACGCACACATAAAAAAAGAATAATTTTGCGAATCCAGATTTTCACAGAGCATACAATTTGTACACGAAGAGAATACAAAGCAATTGTTGAGAAACAGAAAAAAGGATTACAGAATGTCGGAATACACAACAGATATGAGAGCTTTTGTTCAGTTATTGAAATTCCTCTGCAACTCCTTTCAGGAAAATATTAAAATTAGGTACGAGGATATCCAGGCATTCTGAATGGGCGTTATGTGTCGTCTGCACTCTATATTACTAAGCTGTTCTTGGGCACTTGAAGAAAATAAATAAATAAATAAATAAATAAATAAATAAATAAATAAATAAATAAATAATGTAGAGGGTAACAAATACCTTAAGGCTGAAAGGCGCGCTATTTCCTAGTAGCTTTCTGGGGAATGTAAAAGCACACATTAGAAAGCAAGTGCGAGCAGCAGATTTTTCCATGTAATAATTTCTGAAGAAAAACATAAGATTTGTTGCGTCTACAGGTGAGGGTAGGTAACGTGAGTGTCTGTGTTAGCTTTATGGAGATGGAAGGCTTTTGACAAAATCGATGTTTAAATACAGATGTGAACTATTTTTGCACATTTTCGAGAAGCACACGATTTGGCCCATAAGTGCGACCCAAAACCACGGAGGTGTACTCAAGAACCGGAAGGCATACGCTCTTCTATAAAGTTACAAATGGCCCAGGTTGTTGGAAGTCTCTCGTCACCCGACATACTGTGCCGAGAGTTCGAAGTGCACGCTGCCTCGTCAGTTGAGCATTGGGCGAGAAACTCAAGAGAGCTACTGAAGTACATTCCAAGGTCATTCGTTCCTTGAGCTCTTGGCAGGATAACCGCTTTGACGCTATAGGGAAATAAAGTCCTGTTAGTGTTCCGCGTAAAGCTTACAACTTTCGTTTTTAATAATAATAATAATAATAATAATAATAATAATAATAATAATAATAATAATAATAATAATAATAATAATAATAATAATAATAATAATAATAATAATAATAATAATAATAATAATAATAATGTTATTATTAATTGCATAAGAATTCATAAGAAATAAAGAGTTGTATGCCCATGAGCTGGCGTCTGTATCATACAAATATTCACTTAGATAAATTCAAATCGAATGAGCACCACGCATGATTTCAATTAACGCAGGGAATTGATGTCATAGAACAGTATTTTTTAAATTAATTAATTAATTTATTGAAATATTTTCAAGGCTCAAAGAACTTTACAGAAGGGAGTTGGGCAACATGTACATATAGTATAACAAGACAAACGGCAGTAATGCATTAGTTAAAAAAAAAGAACAATTCAAGGTATACATACAAGTCAAGGTCAAAGTGAAGGAGAAAATGTAAGGAATATATTACAACATGCGATCATCCAGTGCTACTTTAATTGCATCAAGCTGGTTGATTGAAACGATGGATGTGGTCGATATATTCCACTCTCGACTTATCTGGGGGAACAAATTAATTATAATAAAAAGAAATGGCTAGACTTTCAAAAGGGAACGCCAACTTTATATTGATAATCAGCGCGGGACGAAGTGCAAAATGGTTCGAAGTTCGCGTTTCGATGCCTCGTTCAGGGGATATATCTTAAAGAAAAAAAAGATAGGCATGAGGCTTTTCTACGAAGTGAAAGTAATGGTAAGTTTAAGCTTTGTTTCATAATTGATAGGCTAGATGTGCATGATAATTTGCTAAGATAAAGCGAGCACTACGATTCTGAACTGACTCGAGACAATCGATGAGGCAGTCATGATGCACAGCTTGCATACTCTAGCTTTGAACGTACGAGCGTTTTATAAAGTAATAATTTTAGCGATGACGGAGCCTTAGAGAAGTTTAGTTTTATGTAACCGAAGGTCCGATTAGCGTTGTTCACTCAGTAATTTATGTGCGTTTCCCAAGGAAGAGAGGCGAAGTGAACTCCGAGATACTTATCAGTTTGTAGTTTTTCCAAAAGCGTCCCATCTATGCAGTATTGGTGAGTGTTGTAGAATTGCTTTACATTCAAGAATGGAACACGTCCACGTTATCTCTCATGTAATGGCGGCATACAACCACGGGCTTTACAGATTATGAGGAGGCGTTCCATTCATCAGAGATATGGGGTGTTGCCTAGCCAATGAGTACAGAAAGCATACGTGGATATCATAGGAAATGTTTAAGATTATAGAGGTACGAGGCCTTAATTCTTCACATGAAAAGAGGAAATATGTAGATTAAGAATTGTGTCAGGCAAGTAGACAGAATTTCTCGAATGCTGCTATCTATTGCATGCTTGGAAGAAATATTCAAAATATATAGGGAAATATGTGAGGATCAACGGGACATATATCGGCCATCAGTGGTCCCCTGATTACATTGACCATTATTCATTGAAGAGTGCAGCTTAAGGTGAAGACGAACGATTGATGAACTTAGCCAGCAAATCTAAGGGCTCGTTTCGAGACTAAAATGTAAAATACTAAGACAATGGTTAATAGCAAAGCAAAGGAAGACGAGACCGTGATTGATAGCCAGCCAAGAAAGCTGTGCAAGTGTACAATAATCGAGAGAAGTAGTCGCAGGGGTCTCGCACCATGAGTGAAAATATTGCAGACGAATATAAATTGGTGCAAGTATACGTGGCAGTCAAGTCGGGACCGGAACCTTATTCTTGAAAGGCAAAATTCACAATCAGTTCATTCCACCAGTAATAAACCAAGGGACTAAAACATGAATAATAATAAAAAAAACATGCCTAAGGAGAAACTAAGAAAAGGCAGAAAAGTTGCGATCTGGGTCAGTTGGTACATTTTTTTGAGATTTAAACCAGCTAAAAGACGCCCACGTCTCCTCTGTTCCTCGTCTTTTGACTGGTTTAAATTTGAACTAAAGGCGGCAGAGGAAGGCAAGCGATTAGACGGTGTGATGAAGATTAGGAATCATATGCAGGATAAGGGTGCAGTCGGCTGTATTTGGTGACCTTGTTTTGGTTACGAAAGACATACTTCGCATAGAACTTTAAGCCGCGTGGACGACAAAGCGTTGACAGAAAAAAATATATTGGGACCATTGGGGTCGATAGTTATCCAAATAGAAGATCACCAGAGTACCACTGCAATTTTTCAAGATGACCAGGCTCTGCGATAGTCTTTGAGTGCACGGTGAATGGCTATCGTTTGTGAGTGCGCATAATCTCATATCGCTTTTGTTTTGTTTTGTTTTTCTTTCTGCTTCCCTCTCCCACAGTGTTGGGTAGCAGACCAGGTGCAACCTGGTTAACATCCTTCCCTTTTCTTTCTATCTCTCTGTTGGTGCAACGTTTGTCTCAGTGATGTGCACAGCGCTAAGCGGATGACAAATACAGCGCCCGGAGTCCTGCTAGATACAGCAGCGAACACCATACAGGGGGGGGGGGGGGATACGTAGGTCGGTCATTTCTCCTTGTGGAGCTTCGCGTACTTCCCCTCCGAATCTGCAAGTGCTCATGTGCCTGAAGGTGGCGATGCCACCGCCGCACGCCTACCGGTCACAGCAGCGTACTTTGTTCTTGCGTGGCTGGACGGAAGCTGCTCGGCGACTGTCCAGGCGCGAGCTTGTTTATTGCGGAACCCGCCGTGATTTACGCTTCCGAGGCGCAAAGCGGGCGCCACCGTAGATCCCCGGAGGCGTATTTCCTCGCTGATGTTCCCCATCGGCTCGGATGCAGGAAAGATCAGGAGAGGACGGCCGGAGGGGCGGATAAAGCTGCCGTCTCTTCGCGTCTCGTTTCGCTCGCTTACTGTCCATGTAGAGAGAGACTTCTATGGATTAGTATTTCCTTCGCGTTCCGGCAGCCTTTCTGTCTTTTGCTGCTGCCTCCATATATATTTTTTCCGGCGCTGTTGGCCCAAAGCTGTCGATTCCTGTAGTGGCGGATTACCCATCATTAACGATTCCTTAGCGAGGGTTGCGAAGCTTAGTGAAAACGGGCTGCCAGTGGCTGTACACGCGCGTGCCGCCCCTGCCAAAATAAATAAATAAATAAAAATAAATGTAGCCTACCGTGACCGTGGCTGGGTACACTGTGACGCCGCTGTGGCGCAGCTGCGGCCTTCGTTCGGAGTATGGGAACCTCTAGGGTACGTTGGTGTTCCGATAGTGAAATAATCGTATAGAATGAAATGCGAATATTGAGGTAGGATTGGTTTCGTATACCGAATCGTCGGCGGAATTGTCTCCCTCTAAAAAGAAAGAAAGAAAAGAGAACACAACAACGATTCAAGCATGGTGAGTCGCACCAGGAAAGTAAATTAAGATAATGCGAATTAACAGGTTGCAAGCACCCTAGGGGCGACGCATTATTCGTTAGGTAACGCAAAGATATCCCTCCAAATAATAAAGGCAAAACGATGGGGCTGTTAATGCAGGAAACTTTAGGCCCACTGCACATGCACTTCTTATACCTTCTTATACATGACAACGTCCAGGCCACTTCGATTCGAATTCGCCCTTGCTACTCTACTTGGTTGTCGTGTGAAAGCAACTAGAGAGGGTAAGATCAGTCACATATCATTATCACGCTGAGGACAAAGTATTAGTGAAGTTGATTCGGTAAAATTAAGATCAGCTGTTCGTTCTGACGCCGCCAAGCCTACACAGACATCGATTTATTGTTTGATTGAAACCTTTATTTCAAATCATGGCCTGGGGATTAAGATGGGGGCAGGGGGTCAGGTGAAATGAACGATGTCTGCCTCCTTAACGAAGGCGAGCAGTGCGTTAAGCTTTCTTATGGCATCTCATTACGATCTTCCCTTACAAAAATGAGTTTAGACTGTCTATAGAAAGTCCATACTTTTTATAGACCATCTTCCCTTTCTATAGATTTGGTCTTTTGTCGGTAGAAAGTCTACAGACTGTCAGTGGACGAAAGTCGATAAGGTTTCTATTTCTTGTGGTCTACTCGCTTTCTGTAGCCGGCCTATAGAAAAACATTTGATAAGATGTCTTTCTTTTTGTCTACTTCCCCTCTATAGACTACCTATAGACGAAAGTCCATACAGTCTCTATTTATTTTTGTCCATTCTTTGTTTATAGACTGTCTATAGACGATTGTCGATATGTTTATATTTCTTTTTGTCTACCTGAACTCTATAGACGGTCTATAGAAAAAAAGTCGATAAGATGTTTGTTTCTTTTTGTATACTTCCCCTCTATAGACTACCTATGGACGAGAGTCGATACAGCCTTTATTTATTTTTGTCCATGATTTGTCTATAGGCTGTCTAGACGAGAGTCGATAAGGTTTCTATTGCTTCTTGTCTACTGGCATTCCATAGATAGCCTATAGACAAAAGTCGATAAGCTATTTGTTTCTTTTTGTCTGCTTCCGCTCTATAGACTACCTATAGACAATTGTGTATCAGTCTCTATTTATATTGGTACATTCTTTGAATATAGACTGTCTATAGATGAGAGTCGATAAGATTTCTATTTCTCTTTGTCCACTCCCATCCAATAGTCGGTCTATAGAAGAAAGTCGATATGACCCTTGTTCCTTTTTGTCTGCTGCCTCCCTATTGATTACCTGTAGACCTGTAGGCCGCTCGTCAATAGATAGCGTTATCGACCTTGTAACATACGTACAACACCAGAAACATCTTAAACGAATCACTGCGGCCCTATTCCTTGATGTTAAAGGTGCGTACGACAATGTAGATCATCAGGCAATTCTGGACGCCTTAGAAGCTGTAGGAATTGGTGGACGTACCTTTCGCTGGATATGCAACTATTTGCATGGAAGATCTTTCTTTATTTTGACTGAAGACGGACCAACGCCATCTAGCTATACCAGTCGTGGTGTACCGCAAGGCGGAGTACTCAGCCCTACCCTTTTCAACCTGGTGCTCGTTGGTCTCGCTGATTCGTTACCTCAAACTGTAGAGCTCTCCGTATATGCAGACGACATTTGCATATGGGCTTCAGGCGTGACGCGTGTACAAGTCCGCGCACGACTTCAGAAAGCCTCAACGGCTGTGTCAAGATACCTAAGAAGACAAGGCCTGGAGCTTTCTGCTGAGAAATGTGCAGTCGTTGCTTTTACTCGCAAATCGATGTCCCCGTATGCTTTGCGGATTAATGACCAAATCATACGATATAGACGAACGCACCGATTTTTTGGCGTCATCATTGATAGAGACTTGTCTTGGAGCCCTCACATCTCGTACATGACAAAGCGTTTGGCCGCCATTGTGGACCTTCTTGCGTTTCTCGGCGGGAAGTCCTGGGGCGCAACAGTACCGTCAATGTTGCAACTATATCAAGCACTGTTTTTGGGCTTCCTGCGGTACAGCTTACCTGTAATAGGTAATACTTGTACTTCGAATATTCGCAAACTCCAGAGCGTGCAAGCCCAAGCACTCAGGACTTGTCTCGGCCTTCCCAAAACAACGTCATCGATTGCGACAGTGGCCATAGCTAGAGACGCGCCTTTGACAGTCTACATTGATACAGATGTCCTGAGAGCGCACATCCGACACCTGACTCGGATTCCCTCACACCATCTTGCTTGCTTGCCAGCAAAAAGGCCACTTTCAACTTTTGCTAAAACTATTGTAAGACATCAGTCGTACTTGCCATCAGAATTTACGCCCGCTTCACGATTGTCAGATCCATTGTGGTGTCTGCACCGGCCGCAAGTGCAACTGACAATTCCAGGAGTCAGAAAGAAAGCTGGAGCGCCATTGCAAGCTTTGAAGCAAGCAACTTTGGAGCACATTCACAACGTGCACAGATTCCGGAAACATGTATACACAGATGGCTCAGTGAAACTCAACAGCGCTGCTGCTGCAGTCATCATCCCGGCACAATCTGAGGAAATCAAATTAAGAACTTCATGTGTGACCACATCGACGGGTGCAGAACTCGCGGCGCTCCGTGCTGCACTTGATTTCATTAAGCAGAAACCACCGCAACAATGGACAGTCTTCAGTGACTCCAAGGCAGCCCTTCAGTGCATACGAAGCCCAATGCGCCACGGACCCAATGAACAACTGGCCTCAGAAATTCGGCACATATATCATCAAAGCTATGATAAGGGACACAACATAATCTTTCAGTGGCTTCCAGGACATTGTAACATCAGCGGGAATGACCAAGCCGACGAAGCCGCCCGATCTGCACATGAAAGTGGTCAACGAGTCTTCATTCCGCTTTCGCGAACAGACGCTGCGGCTGAGCTGCGATTGATGTCCCGTGAGTGTACTTTGCCCCTGTGGGACTCAAATTTTTTCACCATGTGTCGGTTGCGTTCGTTGTCTCCGGACATACGGATGCACCTCCCGCCTGGATTACCACGACGTGAACAGACCATGCTTTACCGTCTGTGGCTAGGCGTTGCCTTTACAAACGCCTATGCTTTCCTCATAGGAATGGCCAACAGCCCCACGTGCGACACATGTAACATCGACGAGACGCTCGCACACATTATCTGTGTCTGCACGCGATACAGTGCTGAGAGACAAGTGATGTGCAGGGTACTGGACCAGCTGGACAATCGTCCACTTTCAGAACTAAAAGCTTTAGGCCAATGCTCCGAAAGAACATCCGCGTTGAAGGCCTTACTCGCGCTATTAACGTTCTTGCGGTCTACGGGGCTTCACGACAGACTCTAAGAATGCCGCCCCCTACCGTTCTGTAGTGTACGCGCTTTGTTCGTGCTTGTCTCCCTTTCTTTCTATCTTTCCCTTCCAATCTGTATCCCTTTTTATCCCTCTTAACCCTTCCCCCTGCGCAGGGTAGCCAACCGGAACTACCTCTGGTTAACCTCCCTGCCTTTCTCTGCATTATTTTCTCTCTCTCTGTAGACAAAATTAATTAGTCTCCCTTTATCCTTATTGATTCTTTGTCGATAGACTGTCTATAGATGAGAGTCGTTAAGGTGTTGATTATTTTTGTCTACTCCCGGTTTAGAAATTGTGTATAGACAAAAGTTGATAAAGTGTACATTTCGTTTTGTCTGTTCCCAGTCCACACACACGCACGCACGCACGCCCACACGCACACACACACGCACGCACGCACACACGCACGCACGCACGCACGCACGCACGCACGCACGCACGCACACACACACACACACACACACACACACACACACATACACACACACACACACCCACACACACACACGCGCGCGCACGCACACATGCGCGCGCACGCACACACGCGCGCGCACGCACACACGCGCGCGCACGCGCACACACGCGCGCACGCACACACACGCGCGCACGCGCACACACGCGCGCACACGCGCACACACGCGCACACGCGCACACTCGCGCACACGCGCACACTCGCGCACACACGCGCACACGCGCACACACGCGCACACACGCGCACATGCGCACACGCGCACACGCACACGCGCACATGCGCACACGCACATGCGCACACGCACATGTGCACACGCACACGCACACGCACACACACGCACATGCGCACACGCACGCACACGCACATTGAGCAACAGAAAGTTTTATCGTGAATTTGTCGTGTTGCTCGACAAGTTTTTCAACGAGACTTCTAATTTAATTTTAATAATTGAGAACTTGATTCATTAAGACGAATTATCTAATCAGGGGAAGGCAAAAAGTAATCTGAGTATCTCCAAGTGACGGCAAACAACATTACCTTGGTTCTGTCCAGCTACGTAGCATTTGCATATTTTAATGTTTGGCTCAAATTAAGTGATACGCCCTGGATACTTCTTTGCAATCCGAATTATTCTCCATGGTTTTTTATATTCCCGCCGATGAAGGCCATAGTGTGGGACGTCACCAAAGGTCATGCTAACTTGAGCGAACAGTCCGTATACCGATTGTAGTAAGGCGTGAGATGAACTAGAAAACAGCCGATACTGTAAAAGTCGTATAGCTTCAGGGTTACAAGCCCTCTATAGATTGACTACAGACAAAAGTCGTTGATCTCGGGCCAACCCGTGTACTCTGTTACCAAGCGCAGGTAGCGGTGGATAATACAGAGCTACGTTAGATATAAGCCACTGAAGTTGTATATGGCTGAGATTGCTTTAGAGCCTATTTGAAGGCTTTAGTATACACATAGTGTATACCTCCGCATTTGTTGGCCACGTAATATGATCTACGTAGTTTTGACCCGCCGTGGTTGTTCAGTGGCTATGGTGTTAGGCTGCTGAGCACGAGGTCGCGGGATCGAATCCCGGCCACGGCGGCCGCATTTCGATGGGGGCGAAATGCGAAAACACCCGTGTACTTAGATTTAGGTGCACGTTAAAGAACCCCAGATGGTCGAAATTTCCGGAGTCCCCCACTACGGCGTGCCTCATAATCAGAAAGTGGTTTTGGCACGTAAAACTCCATAATTTGTTTTTTGATCTACGTAGTTGCTCTCGGCAATCCCAAGACAGTTTTCAACGTTGTCATAGCATGACTTTCGCGGCAATAGAATAAAGAAAGCAGAATGCCGATCCAGTTGTGATAATATATGTTATGAATGCCAATTTTAGCTACAAGTGGATTCCAAACAGGCATCAAGGTAACAGCGCAGACACTCGCAATGTTTGTAGCTGACAACGCAGACTTTGTGAGTGTGCGATGAATCCATGTCGCGCATGTGGTGTGCGCGTTGTGCGTCTTCCGATTCTCAGATACTTTTCACCTTGTCCTCCTATCTTGGCTGCATAACTAATGTCAAGGTTTTTCGCTGACTGATATCCTGTACTATAAACTCATCAGTTTGTCATTCACTTAAAACATGTGACACATCCTCTGAGCTCACCCAGTCCTTCGCAGGTTCGCAGGCGGTATGCCTGCGCGGCCCCGCATTTGCGTACGTCATTGCTGTACTAACTGCTTTGACCTGTCATCGGATATTAAAATTTGCACTAACATGTGTGGTATCCCATTTGGTGGTACGCTGGAACACATACTACAAATGCACTGTATTACTCATCGTCGTTGGCGATAATGCAAGCGCCTTACGAGCCCTGTAACGGCTTTTATAAACAGCGCATTCAACCACGTGTGCGTTCCAGTTCCAGATACGATAGCCCACATCGTTTTTAATACAACGTGCCAGCGCATTTCCTTAATCCATGAAAAAGAAACTGAAAAATGGAAAAGAAAATCAACCCGTCCTGCGCGCATGGCGCGCAGAGTGTGAGAAAAAAAAAAAAAGAAATGAGAAAGGCGCTCGGACTTCTCGGAGCACACCATCGCACACCTTCGATCCCCCGAGTGCCTGCGCATGCGTAATTGAAGCAATGGCGGTGCGCCATCTGTCCGCCTCAATTTGAATTCTCAGCGAGTGCGTCAGGCACGTAAACGCTTGTTGCAGCAGTGTGCGTGGTGTGCAGTGTCTGCCTGAACGTTGGTGTCTGTGTATGCGTGTCTTCTTTGTGGCATCACACGTCAACTACACTGAATGGTAAGTTTTAGCAAAGATGTTTTCCGTCAGCAGCTCATAATTAAGTGAGCGCATTTCGTAGCGCGAACCGGCTGCATGTAGAGTAGGCGGCTCGGGCATAGTGTCGGTTTGTCGTTTACATGATTTGATTTCTCGCTTCTATGGAATGTTTTACGGTAAGCGATCGCTCACGCTTGTTGATTTTAGCGTCATAGTTGATGTGTGTAGAAAAAAGAAAACACACCATGTTTTACTTTGATACTGAGCAGCCACTAAGCGGATTGTGTGTGTTGAGTAGCCAGTGTCGTTAGATCTCATTTCGTGGCGCTCGATCTGGCCGCCATAACCGCTGCGCCGCATGTGTGGTGAAATTCTCGTGGCACGCTTTACGTATACACCTCCAAATTGTGCTAGCATGAGGAATTTGCAAACAGAAACTTATACTTGAATAAATGCATGCATCAGCAGCGCGTGCGCAATGCCGTTTTCGTATAGGGCAAACGTAGCAGTATAGTTAAGGTTCCTGGCAACCAATCTAAATATATGCAACCGCAGAAGCTTTGGGAGTGCGAAACCTGAGATAAGCTTAGCCATTCGCAGCTTCGCAACTTAGCCGAAAAAATTGGAGAACAATTCTTTAGTCGCTTGGGGAAGCACCTTTACACGTTTCAAACTGAAGGCGTCGGGTTTGACGATAGATGGAAGATTTTTTTTTCGGGTCTCTTTTATGAACAGTTTAGCAGCAGGAGTTATTTTCCTGGCTATTTGAAAAGCATTAAGTGGCTTTCGATGTTTCGGCGTTATGCAGTTTACGTGCTGTTATTCGCTAGGCAGCTACTGGCGCAGATTCAAAATTTGACAATTGTGCATGGTATGAAGCCCTTGTCGTGCGTAATAAGTGATCCAGTTTCCATTACTGTTCCATTAGTGCCGTCGTCTTGGACCGACTGTATACTACGTGCGTTGTACAAAAGAAAAAAGACCCAGATTATCCATTTAGTCGTCTTTTCTTAATAGATAACGCACAGATTATTCAAATAATTTAGTGGACACTGCACTTGTTCTACCCTTCTCAAGACACCTAAGAGATCGTAACATGTTTTAGCTGGTAAGTAAGCTTATTAATACACCCCATTCATGTGCATTCTAATGAAAGTGTGGCAAATGATGTATTCATACTGAAATGTTAGAAAAGAGACATCGCAGACTGGTTCTAAGCGGAAATAAATTGCAATTCCTAACGGGATTGTTCAAAACTGCAGTCACTATTCTGAGCATGTTGGTTCGGCACTGGCGTATTCCATTAACACCCGAAACATGTGCACAGTCCAGCCGGATATCTTTTTTTTTCAGCAATTATTATTATAGGAATCGTTTGGGATTCTCGTATTTGTTTCTTATTTTGATAAGTACACTATGTGTCATATGAACCTGTCTTGAAGCGAAACGTACCGTTGCTGGAACCGGCGGCCATTACGGTTGTCTAACTGCTCATCATACCGTAACATAACGAAACATCATAATGGTACTGATTCATATTGCCATGTAGTCTTTAGTCAGAGGTAAACCAAGTGAACTAGAGACATAAATGATGAGAGCAAATTATATATAAAACTACTATTGAACCGTAAAAATAACCCATTGAATAGTTCTCCCTCACATTGTTGCATTTGCTTTACGTGTGTGTCTCTGTGTCCTTGTCTTCAGTGCTGTGCTCGTGTGGCCATCAACTACAAACTTGCCCAAGCCGTTGTCAGCTTTATTAAACAAGGGATTCAATTCAGTTGAATCTAATACTGCATGTCAAGTGACTGACGTGTTATTCGTTTTATCTAAATATGGAATGTCAGTACTTGGCAAGCATTAAACCACAATATTTTTTTATTGCACTTAAGCTGCGGGTTTCATAGATTGCCAGGGAATATTGATGAAAACAGCCAGGGAAGGCTTGGAAAATGATCGGGGAACTTGAAAATGTCCACATAGGTATGCTGTCTTGTTATATCTCATACAAAGTTTCCAGAGAATTTCTCTATTAAAATATTTTAAAAACCTTTCACCTCATAAAGAGTTGAAGCAAATTGGTCCCATTTATTGTAAAAAAAATGAAAGTGAAGCCTACTGACATGGAATTTCTCACTCATATTTTTTTGCGTTCTCGTATTTGTTTCTTATTTTGATAAGTACACTATGTGTCATATGAACCTGATCCTTGAAACCCCAGAAAAAGTACTCACGTTTGATAGCACCTGAAATAATTTACTGTGATAGCATTCATTCGAACTATAGTTTCAGTTTTGTTTTCTAGGAGGTGCATATCTGTCGTGCCACGACGCAAAATGCTCGCGTGGTATTTCGGGTGCTCATGTGGTGTACCTAACTTGCAACCGTGTCAGCATGCCCTAGCGGCCTCATTATCTCTAAGAAACTAAGAAGTGACCGTATCAATACAATCAATCCATCTACCTTCTGTTGAAGTTATGACCAATGATGCATTCATTTCTGTTTATACCAGTTCATTACTGATCGATATTGTTTGCAATTTTTTGTGGGATACGTAAAGGAAATTGACATCATAGTACACATCCTTACATTGAGATATGTATTCTCCTGTATTTTAACTGTGCCCCTTACACTGTTCTGTCTTACACTGTACACAGCGCATGCATAGCTTGCAACTGTAATATTTCTTAACTGTGCATGTTCACAAATGCTCATGCAGTCTTACATAAGATTCACAGCTACATGCATTTGATATTTTTCGACTGCTTCCATCCGCATGCATGATTTTCTATGTACATTTCCCTAGGTACGTTCCCGTATGCAGGCTGGATGCAATAAATTCTTATATATCTTTCCTATAGACAGCTTATTAACAACCCCGGCAGCGAGTGTTTACATATAACCGACACATTGGTGGCAAAATTTGTTTTATATAGCTAGTATATAGGGTGTCAATCCCGGTTATTTTAGCCAAACTGGTCAATGAAAATAAAAGATTTCAAAAAACACAGTGCATGATATACTATTATAAAAAAAACCTACAGGTCAGATATCTGACGGCTGACCACCGTAGATCTTAAATTCGGATCTTACTGCACCGTCTTTTTTTACATTACTCTTCGTTGAACAGCTTCACTAAATTTACGTTAGCTGGAACAG
Source organism: Dermacentor andersoni (assembly GCF_023375885.2). NCBI lineage: Eukaryota > Metazoa > Arthropoda > Arachnida > Ixodida > Ixodidae > Dermacentor > Dermacentor andersoni. Next base: position 24,143,368 of record NC_092815.1, read on the forward strand.
CTTGTATCGACAATAGTCGACAAATAGTATAAGGCTAAAGGCGATAGACTATCTATAGACCATTCCTAAAAACCAGTCTATAAACAATATATGGACTTATGGCCTTGCACTTTTTGTAGACTGGTGTATAAAGTCTCTGAGTCTATAGACACTCTAGAGACTGTCTACATATTAATGAAAATTCACGTTTGTAGACAAATGTCTTCAGAGTGTCTATAGAGAAAAGTGTATAGGATTATACAGTTCTATTTTCATAGACTCAAGTCTATAGAATGTCTATAGAAAAATGCCTATAGGTAGTCTATAGACATTTGCTTATATACATTTTATAGATTTTAGTCTGCAAAAGTAGAACTGTGTACAGTTCCATTTTTGTAGACTGAAGTCCCTAAAATGTCTATAAGCAAATTTCTATAGACTATCTATAGTCTTCAGTCTACAACTATAGTACTGTATAACCCCACACACTTTTGCCTGCAGACATTCTGCAAACATTTGTCTGCAAACGTGAATTTTCATTAATATACATACAATATAAACTCAGACATTTTATAGACTAGTCCATAAAAAGTACAAGGCCACAAATCTATAGACTGTCTATAGACTGGTCCATAGGAATAGTCTATACATAGTCTATAGACATCCTACAGACAACTGTCTACAAACGAAAATTTTCATTTTACGTAGAACCCTACTTATGGCCTTACACTTTTTATAGACTAGTCTATAAGAAGTCTGAGTCTATAGACTGTATATACACTTGTCTAAAGAAATAGACAAATGTCTATAGATTGTCTATAGACTTTCTATAAAACTATTTGTAGGGGTATAGAGCCCAAGTAGACAAAAAAAACCATCTTATCGAGTCTCGTCTATAGATAGTCTATAGACGAAGAATGAACGATAACAGAGAGGACATCGACTTTTGTCTGTAGGTAATCTATAAAGCGGAAGTAGACAAAAAGAAACGAACATTGACTTTCTTTTATAGACAATTTATAAACCGGGAGTAGACAAAAAGAACTAGAAACTTTATCGACTCTTGTTTATAGACAGTCTATAGACAAAGAATGAACAAAACTGAATAAAGACTTTATCGACTTTCGTCTATAGCTAGTCTCTAGAGCGGAAGTAGACAAAAAGAAACAAACATCTTATCGACTTCGCTCTATAGACAATTTATAAACCGGGAGTACACAAAAAGAAATAGAAACTTTATCGCCTCTTGTTTACAGACAGTCTATAGACAAAGGATGAACATAACTAAATAGAGACTGCATCAACTTTCGTCCATTGCTAGTCCATAGAGCGGAAGTAAACAAAAAGAAACAAACCTCTCATCGACTTTCTTCTATAGACTGACAACAGAATGCGAGTAGACAAAAAGAAATAGAAACCTCATGACCTTTCGTCAACAGTCTGTAGACATTGTATCAACAAAAGACCAAATCTATAGAAAGGCAGTCGTCTACAAGAAGTGTATAGACTTTCTATAGACAGTCTCAACTCATTTTGAAAGAGTAGCTCTTGCTTCGTAAAAAACCTGAGCTCTTCTAAGAAGGACAGTGGGAGCGGATGCGAGCTCACTGGGGATGGACTCCCGTAGCAGTTCCTTACTTTTGTACTTCAATCACGCAATCTGGTGGTGCGTTCGTGCTGCCGCCATCGTCGTCATTTTGTCATATTGTCTACCAAAACACGCCGGAGATCATTTGTGCCGCCATCATTAAGCACCATTATCGACGACCGAAGATACTTCGGAAGTATAGCGCGTTAATTTAATTTCTGTGGTACGTATGCGGCTATTCGCGTACTTTTGCAATCATCTTCGATGTTTTCTGAACTATTTCTTTACCTCATCGCGTGATGCTACGAACGCTACGAACCAATAGCATATCGATCGTTAAAAAAATCGATTGAAGTTCCCCACTCCTTCTACCCCTCCCTATCATTGGACCAGCCAATCAGTCCGTCATTATGATCCTACGCCCTTTTGCTGTTCCGTGTTTAAGGCAAAGAGCATGTGAGCCTAATGCAGTGGTTAGCACATGCGCCCGACTTGCTCACAGAAACCATTATAAACGAGGACACCCGTCCTCAAGAACGCGGAACTTTCATGGGGCTTGGCCCTGTTATTGCCTAACTGCTGTCATGCTGTCATAACACTGGTCGGATAAAGTGTGAAAACGGAAACTTGATTCAGTTGCACTCTGCCAGGAAAACACACCCTCGCATATAGCCCTGATAATTATGACGTATTTAGGACCCATTACCTTATTTACCTTCTTGTTTAGCAAAATAGAACCTGAGCTCTCTCCACAAGCTTCCTGGACGTTCATGATGACATTATCATGTTTATCACGCTTAAATTTCTCTTTTCTTCAAAATGCGTAGTGCATACGTTTCAATAAGTGCCAGCAGGTTGCGATAGCCGGGGCCGCTTAACACTAACTTGAAGGTTGCAGCGCGTAAACTTGTAAATCGCTAACGAACAGGTGGGACGAGGAGGCTAACAGTGGGGAAACTTCAAAGGAGAAACGCCGCACGAAGCCAGCCCCTCGAGGACTCAACTAGCGAAGAGTTCGGAAGGCGGTCGGGAAAGAACCGAAGCGACGCTGGGAGAAAGCTGTAAATGCAGGAAGACGGAGAAGGGTAAATGGATAACGCTAAAAGGAAGAAAAACCTACTATCACTTGAGCTTCAATGCCCAGTGAGCCGGCTTCACCGTTCTTTGACGAAGTGAGTGGGCGAAATGGTGGAGACAAAAATGCCGACAGAGTGGAACGCCCTGGAGTCAGAGAGCCGGCGTGCCTCACTAAACAAAGCTTGAGACAAACATTGTAAGGCTAAAGTGATAGATTAGTGCTTCGAAGTGTGCAGGGCGTCATCTTGGCTAAAAGCAGTGTTCTTGGCAGCGAAAAGAAATGACGTAAACGTACGACCAGATCGGCGCCGACGCTACGTTAACATGGCTGGAGTTTTCTTACGATAACACCCAATTCGTAAATCGTAGTCAACTTCTAAAAATTAAGAAACATAAATTATTTCGTCTCATGGTGACACCAAAGGAAACTGAGCTTGGTCCGTGTTGTGGGATACATTTAACAGGAAAGGGAAAGCGAGGAGCAGGCTGGCAACTGCCACAGGAACGGGAACAATGCCTGCCTACTCTACAGAAGGGAGGTGACAGCAACACAGAAACGGAAGATAGGAAGGAGGGGAGGAAAGAGGAAAGAAAGAGCAACAGGAAACTTCTAAAAGAATAAAGTAGAACACACAGTACAGATCACAAACAGTAGGACCGGTCACTGAAGGTCACGCTACTACAGAATCTTAAATAGAAGAAATAGTTTCGACGCTACAAACGTGAGCCTAAGTTAATTCATTCTAGAAAAGTAAGCAGAGCGCGATGAGCCTGATCGCGTCGAGACGCACAACCACTGGAATGCAAATATTCGCCGAATGTCGTACACCACAGGCCAAGGAGATGATAGTCCCTTACTAGCTACATGCACTGCACACTGAAAGCGAGACATTCCAATATCAGGTGCTGAAGTGTCTCGCAGCAGCCGCAAGACGTACAGTACACGATGGACTGCCCTCACGTCCTTGTCTGTATAAACGTTCGCGCACGTTCACGCAGCCAACACTCAGCTTGAGTAGTTGCGCTCTAGCATGACGAGGCGAGCCTTAACCGCGAACATGGGGCGGGAACGTTCCATTTGCGACGCGCTGGTCTGGATGCTGATTGAGCTGGTGGCGACGAATCAGCAGACGAGCATGGTCAAGCTTGCACAAAATTTCCGGGCAGACACAGTTGTTATGAGTGCAACTTGAAGCCACTCGATCAGCCTCTTCATTTCCGGCGGTTCCGACGTGTGTGTCGATTGAGCAGCGAAAGATACCCCACGTGATGAAATTTTGTTTGCAGAGTAATGCTACGCACAACTGGGCGATCAATCTGACTGCGTTGTAACCTGCTAAGGGCAGCGCGGGAATCCATAAATATGACAACCTTCGAACTAATTAACTCCTCTTGCACGTATTTCAGTGCAACATTAATCGCTGCTAGTTCCGAAGTTGTTGACGAAGTTGAATGAGGTATTTGAAAGATACGTCGTGCTTGAGTTGAAGGGCAGAAAGAAGCTGCAGAGGCGCCTTGACCGTCGCTGTGTGCAGATGCATCTGTGAATACTTGAAGATAATCTGGAAATCTTTCGAGCATGTGAGATTGAGCCAATTAGAATATTGCCGAAACAGGCGTATCAGACTTTTTGTGTATGTCAGGGGTTGAGATGTAAATGGGGAATACGTGCTTCGGGAAATCTTCTGGAGGCGGAGGCGTAACTGAAGCACCATGTTCAGAAATGTCAGTGACATTCACAAATAATGCGGCAATTTTTCCCATGCGAGATAACGGGCGGTGAATGAGACGATCAAAGAGTGATTGACAATTCGATGCGCGGAGCATACGCTCAATATGACATAGAGCTCTCTTGTCTGCTTGCTGCCTCAGGGGTAACTGATGCACTTCAGTGAGTAATGCAAGATATTGAGCCTCACGAGGTAATCCAAGCATTAGTCGAAGGGCAACGTGATGATGTCGTTCAAGTTGGGCCATCAAACTAGGTGGTACGTTCAGGACTGGTAACGCATACATCATGCCTGAGAGTGCAGATGACTGGTACGCCTGGAGAGCCGTTGTTTGGTCGCAGCCAGCACTTCTAGCAGTCAAGGCGGCCGCATACTTAAGGAGGGAGTGTGATTGCGTCGTACAAGGAAGTCGCTGTCACGAGGCAAACGACTTGGAAGCGCGGCGATGAGATGCGATCATCCACAATTAACCCCAAATAACGGTGTTGTCGCACCAAGCTTATAGGCCTTTCATCAAGGTACAGTCGGCTCATTCTTCGATGAGCGCGTTGTTTAGGGTGATATGCTATTGCCGCCGACTTAGCAGGTGATATGTGCAGACCAACTTCACTCAAGTACTCCGAAGTCACGTTTAGAGTACTTTGTAAGCTTGCACGAAGCCACGGACCAAGGTGCGAAGGGCCGTTTATCCACAGAGCAATGTCATCTGCGTAGATAGCTATGCTCACAGGGAAGTCGCTGTCACGAGGCAAACGACTTGGAAGCACGGCGATGAGATGCGACAGTCCGCAATTAACCCCAAATAACGGTGTTGTCACACCAAGCTTTTAGGCCTTTCGTCAAGGTACAGTCGGCTCATTCTTCGATAAGCGCGTTGTTTAGGGTGATATGCTATTGCCGCCGACTTAGCAGGTGATATGTGCAGACCAACTTCACCCAAGTACTCCGAAGTCACGTTTAGAGCTCTTTGCAAGCTTGCACGAAGCCACGGATCAAGGTGCGAAGGGTCGCTTATCCACAGAGCAATGTCATCTGCGTAGATAGCTATGCCCACAGGGAAGTCGCTGTCACGAGGCAAACGACTTGGAAGCGCGGCGAGTACGGTGTTAAACAAAAGCGGCGAAAAAACGCTGCCCTGTCGCACACCGTACCTCACATTTCGGAATTCACTTGTTATTCCTCCGACACGCACTTTCATCCGGCGCTCTGATAGAAAATTGTGCACAAAGCGGAGCAGACGACCTGACATTCCCGCGGTTGCTAGAGCGAAAATAATCGCCTTATGCGGGACTGAGTCGAACGCTTCCTGTATGTCTAGGAAAAGTATGTAGACGGAATGCTCGTTTCCTCTAGCGAATTCGAGCACTGAGACAAGGTCTGAGATGCTGTCCACAGCTGAACGGCGGCGACGAAAGCCACTCATGACATCAGGAAAAAAATTCAGCTTCTCTAGCCTGTCATCTAGGCGAAACAAGACCATTCGCTCCATGAAGTCGATGACATGTGAAATTAGAGATATTGGCCGGTAGGAGTTGAGGCGCCCGGGCTTTACGTGTCATGATATATTTCTAAAAAAGGACTCACAGGTGCTATCTCTTCGCACCTTTGTGTCACGGAATTTCGCTGTTCTTAAGGAAGTGTGCGATATTCGCTGTGCTAGTCTGACTGCGTGCAGGCAGTAGCGCTCCACAGAGCATGGCCTCCGAGATCTCAAATGTAGATGCGCACGAACTGAGTTTGTCATGTCATGGGGCGGACATTTAATTTGTGGCGTGACTTTGCAACCTATGACACTTAGTTCCTCGCAGACGCTGCCGGCATCGCGTATTTTCTGGCTTACAAAGTTAATTTTTTTTTCAAGCTTGCCGCATTTTCCTCCTGCTTTTCTTTTTCCTTTAACTGAGTCAGAAATTCGCTTCGTTAGCGAGAGACGAACTTCTGATTGCAGTTGGAAAGTCGAGTTCCGTTTCTGACTCGCTTTAGCTACAGTTTTTCTGGGCATTTCGCGTCGCCTAAACTCGCCTGCACCATTAAGAATTTTGATTTCACTTTTCAACTGTTCCTTTTTTTATTATTTAAAAGAGAGATGGTGCGACAGTGGACGACGAGCTTGTACCGAAAAGTTTCAAGCTATGGCGCTTCGAGAGTTTCCCAATCAGACAAGGCTATGAAAGGTGAAAAAACGTAAATTTGGACCACTATTGCATTTACATTTTCTTTCTAGATGTTTCACGCATTGGCAGAAGTTTGAGAAACTTGGCTTCAGAAATTATTTAAAGAAATATTTCTAGGCAAACACGGAAAAGAGTACGTCGAAGCTACGCCAACGAGCAGAGAATGTAGAGGAGCGGAGACGTGATTGGGCTAAAAAGAAAGCAACATTAGCCTATGTTTGCTTCAACTTTAAGGCTACGAGTTACAAAAACACTCGAAATTCGAGATTTAATACTGTATAAACATATAAAAAAGAATGTATTGGAAATTTTACAAGGTTAAAAACAGGATTGGTGGTTTAGAGACTCGCTACAAAAGGTGAAATATCATTCTTTATAGGTTACCCGAGGCTGACGGCGAAAACAGCGAGACTTTCGAATGCTGCATCAAGAGAGGATTCACTAAGCCTAAAACGTTTACCATATAAGAAATAACAGCTTAAGCGAATCGATCGTAACGAATAACAGGCTAGTCATTTTATAGCTACTCGATTCAAGAAGCAAATCAGCAATTTATAATGAAGAACACCGACTTCCCCTTACAGCGGGATACTTCAGTCGCAGATTACGCCACCAAACAAGAAAACTCTGGAAAAGTGCGAAACCTAATCGTGTACAAAGAAGTGCCCCTTATACTAATTTTTCGATAGACTGCAAACTTAATGACAATGCTTCTATCTAGGACGAAGAAAGAACAGAGTTGCGGTTCGAGAAAGAAACGAAAAAAAAAAAACGAAAAGAAAAAATGTCCATAGAATCCGAACAGCAGCTCGAAAAAAATTGAACGTAATAAAAAAAAACCTATTAAGCGAGCACAACCGCGATTATTAAAACCTGGGTATAGCGCGGCCAAATTGTTCTGTTGTCCGTAAAAATCGACCAACTCAAGACGGTGCATAGCCCTACTCATTAAGAAGTTTGTTCCCTCTCTCTTGCGACGTGATGCTACATATAATGAGTCTTAGTCTTCCAAAGGTCTGCGCGCATATTGTATCATACTTACTGGTGGCCTTCTGGCCTCTTTTGGGTCATGAAAGCGTGATCACCGACTACAATGCTGACAATAGTTAAATTCTTATGGGCGACTATAACTTGCCTATACTAGAGCACTGTGCACCGGATTCGACTTGAAATGATCTTATTAATTTTATGTTAAACTTCGGTCTTCATCGAAGAGTATCTGATGCCATGGGTAGATAAGGAAGAGAAGATAACGATATCGACTTAAGAGGACAGTTTTGCGTGCGGTCAGCACCGATTTCACCACTCAAGTACAACAAACGCAGAAAGGCTTTTGTGAGACAACCGCTGGACAGATTTGGATGATATATGTTGCTGTTGAGGAAAGAAAAATTAATAGCTGCTCTTGTAAGGAAATTTCCGATTTCACATCTCGAATTTCTTGAAAAGTAGCCCAAAATTGTTGTCCCCTCCTCTCCCCCTCCCCCCTCAATAAGCACGAAGTTTACAGAACCATAACTGTGCACAAATAAATAAATAAATAAATAAATAAATAAATAAATAAATAAATAAATAAATAAATAAATAAATAAATAAATAAGTAAATAAATAAATAAATATATTGCAGTTGTGTGAATCAATTATGTTAGAGCATCTAAAGCAGACAAATGTGATATGCGAATTTACAGCTTACATGAAATTGTTTAAATGTTTACGAGGGTTTAGCAATAATTTTGAAGGACTCTGGTTTTACTGAGAGTAGTCGTATATTTCAGAGCAGTGTATGTTACATCAATTTTGTCCACTTTAGATGCATTATTAGGTGAGGTTTACATAGTTGTGGTATCGCTTTTTTTTGGAATTGGGTAATCCTTATACTTGCGCTGGTTTAAATTTTGAGACTGCTAAGAATTAAAATAAATGGGGCGTAAATTGCAAATTCACTTTCTGCCAAGTAACTAGATTTTAACCTTTGAATTTAGCAAGCACCATTAAAATTTCAGCTGTGGTCACCGAGAAAACTTCTCCGTTCCCATGTATTTAGATAGGAGCTCTCGCGCTTATTAGTGACAACCTTACGCTGGACATAATGTGATCGGAAATGATAAGAGTCATCACAGAATACAGCACTCATAAGTGCCAACTGCCACTCAGATGTACTACAAGAACTGAACTGACTGTACTGCCATTACAAAAAAAAAAAAAAAAAAAATAAAAACTACAGTGTTTGCACCTCGAAGACGTCTGACCATCCGATAAGTGTGTTAACTTTGTGGAACTTTGGTGAGCGTTAAAGCCCTCTGTGGCCACTCTGATCGCATCTAGCTGTCAGCGTGGTTAAGCCTAACCAACGCCATGAACGCTTATTCTCAAAGGTCAACAGCCATCGGGACTGTCAGAATGGAAGTGGACGCTCTACTGGAGCGCCAATCGACCTCATGAACTGGAGCGCCCACCGAGAAGAACGTGATCGCCGATCAGCCCACCTCCCGTGTTCGAACAGTGTCGCGTGAAAGGACGACTCCGACTTCGCGACTCATTCAGCCGGTGATTTCAAACTACTAGGCGGAAGGGTCGACAGGGGACCAGTCACCAGACGCAGCAGACAAGAATGCTCCGTGGTTTGACGGGCCACGCAAAGGACGCGGTTGTCGGGCACCCAAGACCGCAGCCTATCAAGAGAGGCAGGCTACTGGAAGGTTCCAGACCACTGCGGTGTAGCACCAGGGAACGTAGTGACTCACGCGCGCTGCGAGTGCGATGTTACACTCTAAAAAAAAATGTACACCCTTTGATTCGTACCTTGCCACACAACGATAATCGTCATCTGTCCTGTCCGCATTTCCTTTCTTTAACGCTGCGAGCCCGGTACTTCCAAGTCACGAACGGCATGCGCGTTATCAGCATGACAGAGCATTCTCGACAGGAAAGTAGCGAACGTAGCGTTTTCAAGGAAGGAAACGCAAGCAAGACAGATGACGATTATCGTTGTGTGGCAAGATACGACGCAAAGGCTGTAAATTTAAGAGTATAGAACCACGACACACTCTAAGAAAAGTTTACACCCTTTGAGTCGTATCTTGCCACACAACAATAAGCGTCATCTGTCTCGTCAGCATTTCCTATCTTTAACGCTGCTAGCCCGGTACTGTCCAGTAAGGAACGGCATGCGCGTTATCAGCATGACATAGCATTGCCGACAGTAAAGTAGCGGGCGCGGCGTTTTCAAGAAAGGAAACGCAAGCAGGGCAGATGACGATTATAGTTGTGGCATATATACACCCCAAAGGGTGTAAACTTTTTTTAGAGTGCAGAGAGGATGACAGCTCTTTCCTACAACAAAATACACTCTAAAAAAGTTTACACCCTTTGGGTTGTATGTATGTCACACAACAATAATCATCTGCCTTGCTTGCGTTTCCTTTCTTGAAAATGCTGCGCCCGCTACTTTCCTGTCGGCAATGCTATGTCATGCTGATAACGCGCATGCCGTTCGTGACTTGGAAGTACTGGACTCGCAGCGTTGAAGAAAGGAAATGCGGACAAGACAGATGACGATTATAGTTGTGTGGCAAGATACGACTCAAGGGGTGTAAACTTTTCTTAAAGTGTACGCCAAAGGAAGGTCCATTGCCGGCGCCGTTGTCGCACGCATGTCAAGTGCTCGTGCACAAGGCCCTCACCAGTACTGCACTTACGCCAGATGTGCTTGCACGATGGCGTCAGTCTGTTATAAGATTTAAATCCATAATTATGAATATTTTGTAAAGATATGCAGAATTTCCTCGTTCATTCATTGTGCTTAGTTATTGCGAACGATTGCGAGTGGTGTCGTCGAGGACGATGATGCTACCTGCTACTACACTCAACAACAACGACAACAACCTTAATACGAACGCTTGGTTTTTGTGCTTGTGATGTATGAATGACATGATGTCAATTTAAAGTGACATAAATTGCGAACTCACCATTCGTTTGACGTAGTAGTTCTGCGGAAACCCGCAAGGTGGAGAGCAGTAATGAATAAAGGGAAAATCAAACATCCACCCGTTCGTAGCAGTTGCTACAAAGGAAACCCATACGGGTTCCTCGAAAGAAAAGCTTCAAAGTTGAAGAAAAATTCGTCCTGGTCCGGGACTCGAACCCGGGACCACCGCCTTTCCGGGGCAGCCGCTCTACCATCTGAGCTAACCAGGCGGCTAGCAGACGGCAGGGCGAAGTCGAATTTGTCGACAACACGAAGCAAAGGCAAGTGTTTGACGTGTTTGGCACCATTCGTGCCAAACATTTCGTTCTGTGTTCATTGTACCTCGTTGTATCACTCTGTTTAATTTATATATGAGGTTGAAAATGAAACTGGTATGGAAGTAGTCACAAGAGCACAAACCGGAAAGATTCAACTAAAGAGAGTGCGAAAAGGCGCATTGATTAGCGGTGGGAATGAAATTCAGTTGGACGCTGGTGCTTGCGCCATGCGTGCATTTCCTGCCGTCGCACTTTTTCAACTTTTCGAACTCTCGCTAATTTTCTTGCCATGCTTTTGGTAAGATTGACACAAATATTATATATATATATATATATATATATATATATATATATATATACATATATATATATATATATATATATATATATATATGTGTATGTACACGTAAGGTCAGCTTCGAATGAGAGATTTGCTCAGAACAATGAAGTTTGCGCTTTCCGCAATATTTCTACTACTTCAGTGGCGGCTGCGACTCCGCGAACAAGTGCGTACTTTGCACGGTAGCGCGCGGTCGCGCGCGCCGTACCTTGCATCTGCACACGGCTCATACTTTTGCGCGCACGGTCTTCTCGCCGCTCTCGCGTTGAAGCGATAGACCGCACGAAGGTCACTTCGCTCGCTGCTGCTGCTGCCGCGCTTGCTCACATCAGCGTTTCGACAGCGAGTGTCCGCGCTCATCGAGTGTGATCATGTTTGCTTGTGCGCGCTTGCACCATGCTTGTTAATTCAATGAGTAAGCGAATGTTTCCCAGTTTCTACGGCCGATAAAACTGCTGTCGCAATCGACGCTTCGCCTTCCTGGCGAAAGTGCGACTTTATTTCTGAATGAATACTTTCTATTCCTTTTCGAGTCAAGCAAACCGTCAAAATTTCATTCTTGTTCTTGCGCTGCTGTTGCTGCTTTTCGAGTGTCCAAGTTGGAAAGAGAGAGAAAGCAGAACAAGAATAACGCTTTCTTTATTTCTCAGAAGTTGTCAAACATGTCGCATGCCGGACAACTAGTTCGTACTGAGCATGGACTGAAGTGCTGAGAAAACAAACGACTCACCTTAGAAGAGCAATGAAACAGGGCAGAATGACATATTCAGACGGGCTGATATAAACGGATAAATAAAACAGACTAAACTACACACGAGGCATGGCAAAAAACACAATTGCATATTATGGTGGAACTAGCTCGCCCAGCAACAAGCAGTGAATTGATATTGCCGCAAACTGTTCGAGTTGTCAAACACGGGCTGTTGAAGATTTCTTGAAAGCTCTGCGTGGATATCACTACAGGGAAAATGAAATTGCTGTGAAAGGTTACAGCCTCTAAGGCAGCCTTGTCGAGACGGCCATCTTTCTGGCAAATGCTCCGAACAAAAAATATTCTTATTGTGCTGTTCACTGCACGTTAGTACAGGACAAAAGACCGAGCTTTCTCGGACGAGACCGATTGCAGGCTCTGGACATCGGCGTCGGCGGAATCAAGTACTTGACCGCAAAAAAACTGGGTGGACATGCACACACGCACATGCACACACACACGCGCACGCACACATGCACACAAACACGCGCACATGCACACAAACACGCGCACATGCACACAAACACGCGCACATGCACACATACACGCACATGCACACATACACGCACATGCACACATACACGCACATGCACACATACACGCACATGCACACATACACGCACATGCACACATACACGCACATACATACACACACGCGCATGCATACACACACTCTCACACATACACACACGCGCGCGCGCCCACTCACACCCACGCATAAACACTTATAAAATATTCATTAATAGAAAGAACGGAAGTCTTCGTGGCCAATTCCGACGGAGACCAGGTGCTCGCGGTATGCCGTGTGTATGCGCGCGAAATACGGACACTGGCAGCTACCTTGAGGCATTTAGACAGTAGACCACTATCGGAGGACCTCCTGCTCGGCGCATGGCCGGAGAGTTGGCAGACGATAGATGCAATGCGCGCTTCTTCACATTTCTTAGGCGACTCGGGCTTCTTTTGATGGTAGCATTTATGCGATGTGCTCTTTCTAGTTTCTCCCATCATCAGACCCACTTGTGACCCTCTTTCTTCTCCTCTTCCCCTTCTCTTGCACAGGGTAGCAGGCCAGATACTCCACTTTCCGGCCGACCTCTCTGCCTTTTCCAGTCAATAAACTTCTCACGGAGACGGTGGCTTGGTCCGCCTTCATCAAACACGAATTCAACGAGCTTCATCTACAGGAGAGAAACGTTTTCCTGCTTGCTGCGGCGAAGTTGAATCCAATCTTCCGATGTGAGTGGCTAGATTTTTTCCGCGGTATTTTGCCCATGATGCATTTAAGGAGTGCCTCGTTCCCTCGGCTTGCTGCTAGCGTGTCGTCCACATCCCTTCGTTTGGCTCGTCACAGAAAAAAAAGAGACATCTCTTGCGTAGTGATATCGTCGTATTTCTAGCGAGCCTTCTCCCAAGTACTTGTGTCGCTCGTGAGAGGTTTTCTGGAATTTGCACGCCATTTGCATTTTCCAGTGCTACTTTTATATCCGATTTCAACTTAACGTGATTGGCACAAAATATCTGGGCCTTGGAGCAGCACGAGAATGGCACTTTATAAAGACGCTGTCGGTGTTTCTCCGACACTCCGGGCTGGACCAGAGATTTTATGTGTTACTATTCTACGTACTGGTGTCTGTAGGTAGCGCGCGTGTTACGCATGTATTCCTCATTTCACGTGTCACTAATTTCAGCTAAAGTATCGTGTTATGACTGCACAAATTATAACAGTGGTATTTAAAAACTGTGCTTTACTCTGCCAAATTAGTGGGCAGTCAAGCGTTGAAAGAAGGATGCTCTGTTTTCGAGCTGACGTGTACACAATGTATTAGAAACATTCTCTTACATAGTGTTGATTGCAGGAGATGTTCAGTTTGGTGATGTCTTCATTACCATCGCGCATAGGTTACCAATCTAGGAAGAGACAGTTTACATTTTTATGCGTGCCAATTTTACGCCAAGGAATAAAAACAGCGTGAACGGAGGCACCACAAGAAGGGAGGCACTTGACAGACACGGCGCAGTCTTCTTGCTTTTGTGGCGAAAAGCTCGTGTTGCAACCGTGTGCTGAAACTGTAATTTAATATTACCCGAGCATAGTTGGTTATACGCGTGTTTCTTTCTTTCTTTTGTTTTTGCATGCTTTGATGGTTTATTTATTGTCACCTTTAGAGTATAATATTCTTCTGGTACTCAATTCAGCCAACCGTTCTCGAAAATTTCCCGTTCGAACGAAACCTCCTAGTGGTTTAGAAATTCCTATTGCGTTACCTCACCCCGTCGCTCTAATCACTTCACTAAAAGCCGTTGAGCGACTCCACCGACTTCGAGATTGTAGACTTGATTGCGCACTATTGCAATGCAGAATAGAAGTCAGCACAGTGCCAGTGATTTTGAGCGCTCAAGGCAAAGCTTCATGTCGGGCCAAGCCGCTGTTATTTCATTCAAATGCAATCAGTTTAGAGGCTGCCTAATGAGGACAAATATTGTGGTTAACTCATGTTTGCTTAGGAAAATTGTAGTTCGGGTTGAGCTGACAGTTGCTGTGAAACTGCAACCTTGAAGTAGCTTTCTGTTAGGAAAGGAACATACCTCTGAGGCTGGGTATCTAGCTATTTAACATCGCAGGTGCTCGCCGGGCTCAGAAACCTTTGCATCAGAATGCAACGAACAGAAATTATCGAGTGGCTGTGTGTTTCTCTTTGTATAACATCTGTCTGCTGATTTTATACCAGATGCTGCTGTCCTACGGGCAACTTCCGCACGAGTGGCATTAGTGAAAACACGTGCGGCCGCAGTGTACTTGTCCGAAGATTCATCGGGGACGAAGCGGTCAAAATTTTGGAAGGAAAAGGGAAGGAAATAAAGACGGAAATATTTCGCAACTACAAACACAAAAAGGCGTCTGTCGTGGATACACGCATTTCGTCAAGCGTGTCAAGTTTGCACGACGATGTCTGAGATCAGCTCGCATATAAATCAGCACTCGGCAGGTGCCCGAAGAAAGAAAATGGCGCTGGCACATAGGTAGGCACGTATTGTGCAGGTGGGACATAAATTGTTGCAGAAACAGTCAGGGAATAACATCGAGGGACTATACGTCGAGCGAGTATGTGATGCGCAAACCACTCTGGAATTTCCCGGAAGAATTCCATTTGAAGCTCGCCTCCGCGCATTTCTCCTGTTGGCTCACAAAACGTCGGCGCGAAAATATCCCTCTCAAATGCGTCAAGTATCGCTTCGAAGAAGAAATAAAGATAAAAAAAAATGTGGATAAGATGCGCGCTGCCCTTGCGGTTCGCTGAGTCCCTCCAGAAAGCGCGGCCGCCTCCAAACGCTCGTGGTACCCTGAGCAGTTGCCGTCTCATGCAAACGAGCTCGTCTGCGCTCTGTAAAAATTTACATTTCCGCCTTAAAGCACAGAGAGTGGCGGAGTAGAAAGCGAGGGAGGGGACTCGAAATATTCGCACGGGGCTGCCTTTCCCGGGTCTGCATTCTGTAGCGTGCGACAGCCGTCCTTCTTTCTGTGAAATCGCAACGCTACCGCCACTCCACACTTTTTTTTTAGCACTCTCGTTTTTCGGCCCGGCCCTTTGCTGGGCTGTGCGCTTATTGCGAGCCTGCAAATGCTGCATGCGCCGTTCCCGATCCGTTCTGCATGAGCCACCGCCGCTTGCTCATTTGTTCCCATGTTTTGTCTATGCTTCGGAGCTCGTCGCATTCCCCGTGTCGCACAGTGCACTCTGACCTTGTCGCTCTGATTGTTCACATGGTGAGCGAGGCACGAACGTGGCGCCTGGAGTGGCTCTCCCTCTTCGCAGCATTCTCTATACCTTTGGCGTTGCCGACTCTGAATGCAGCTAGTGCTCGGATTTACACAAATTTACTTTCCTTCTGCTGTTCGAACGCGCCTGTTTTCTCGTACGCTCACAGCTTCCTAAGGGAGTTCAGCATTGGTTGCCCAAAGGCATGACCCGTGACTGCGGGCGCCATATTGAGAATGTAAGGGAAAACGAAAGTAGGGATGCAGGGCCAAAGAAACTAGAACATTTGGTCATAATAAAGAAAGAAAAACACAATAAATGTAAGAGAACAATTGTTAAAAGACATAGCTAGCATTCAAGTAAATGCAATGTAAATTCACAACAACAACAAAAAAAAAGATAGAAAACGGAGCGAGAAAGGTTTACAATGAGGAAAAGTGACTAAGACAACATTGGGAAGCTAGAAAGAAAACTATGCTAACGACTTATGTAAAAAAAAAGACAGATTCAGCGGCTCCGAGTGAATGATTGCGTTGAGCAGCTCCACTACAATGTACCCCTTCACATGACATAGCAACACCAGTTGTGCAACTGACAGAATGTTTACATAAGCAGTGCTTTAGATTTGTCTTCACTTGAACGCGAGTGCGCACTGTTCATTAACTTGTTACTTTGTGCCTCTGCAAGCGGACAAATTCATCCTAACTAGCGGTTGGTGTTATCAGACCTAATGCAATATCTAGTTCTCTGGTACGTAAGATGCATGAGTAGGGACAAATCTTCCAAATCTTAACAACGGAACGCACAAGAGCAATCGCGAAATGCCAGGAACTTTAGCGCGGAGACTTTGACTTGAGCGGAGGCATACAGTGTGTGTATGCTTTCCGGAGGAGAAGATTTTGGGCGCATGGAGACGGGTTAGCGCCATTATGTCCCAAAGTGCCATTATGTCCCTGCTGAGGTTCCTGTGCGGGAGAGTCTTAGACGCTCACCTTTAAAACAAGTGGGGTGGGGATGAGAATGTGCGAAATCTGTTTGCGGGAGAACGTTTTTACGTGAACGCATTACCCCTGCGCATAGTGCGCGTATAGTGCACATACCGCATATTGGACAATGCGTGTATGCTCGTATAGTTAATTGTACTATTGCACCGTCAACTGCCATCTAGCTTTCCTTTTAACTGTCTCCCCCGTTAACCTCGGTGAGGAGTATACGGAGCCGGAGACACGCTCTTCCGATCGACCTCCGCTCTTTTATTTTGGTTAAGAACTCCTCCTCCTTGGGTACGCGGGAGCTCGCAGGCGACCATCTAGGCAACGTACATTACGGTATCCTCATTCTCGGAAACCATGGAGTTGTCCACAATCTCGAGAATTACTTGGGTAAATTTGCAGGCATAAAATGATTTCGAATATGGTTGAGCAATTTTCAGCAGAATTCCATTTGCTGTGTACGCGTCTTTTTGAATCTGCCTCACTCACCTGACAGTCACGCGTTCTTGGGCCAGGGATAACTGGATAGAAGAAAATGACGAGGTGCGCTGTTCATTGCTTAATCTGCCCTTGTCACACATGACTACATCCACGTCGGCAGAACTTGCAGCTCTCCATGCCGCCATGACGTACATCACCGAACAGCCAACAGAGAAGTGGGTCATATTTTGTGATCCTAAGGCAGCTCTCCACAGTATAAAATCTGCGTTACATCACAGAACTTACGAGCAGATGATATCTGACATCAGGGAAGTGCACCACCAAGCTCTGGAAAGAGGACACCACATTATATTTCAATGAATTCCTGCTCACTGTGGCATCGTCGGGAACAACCTAGCTGACAAGGCAGCCCCGTGTGCCCACGAAGATACCAAGACGCGTCCGACACCTTTGGCGAGGTCGGACGCTGCCGGGGAACTTCGCCTACTTGCACGCAAGAAGTCACAAGATCTCTGGATTTGAAGTACCTTCAATTGCAGATTACTCAAACTGGACCCCACGCTACGGCTACAACTACCATCTAGCCTTTCCCGCGGCGAAACAACCTTGCTGTGCCGCTTGTGGCTGGGAGTGGCGTTCACGAACGCATACTCCTACCGTATGGGAATGGCCGAGAGCCCGATGTGCGACTCCTGTGGGTGCGAGGAAACCATCGAGCACCTATTGTGTACCTGCCCTCGCTACGATGTCCAACGCCTCTCTCTGCGGGCAACTTTACACCGACTGAACTCGAAACCGTTCACCGAGTCAAAGATACTCGGACCGTGGCCATACCCGTCACTGGCTCGAAAAGCGATTCGTGCACTAGTGCAGTACTTGAAGGGCACCGGTTTAAGAGACCGTTTATAGTGTCCTTGTGTATGGTGTCCCTCCTACACGTACTCAATGCTTACTCTCTCCCTTTCTTCCTCTTTCCATTCCCCTTTCCCCGTCCCCAGTGTAGGGTAGCATACCGGATGCTGTTCTGGTTGACCTCCCTGCCTTTCCTATCCTTGTTTTCTCTCTCTCTCTCTGCCCTTGTGTATTTTAATGTATAATATGCGCAAATTATAAAAGAAGGTATTTCATGTTTTGATGTAACTTTATGATACACATTAAAATCGCTTTGTACATCGCAGGAAGGTTGTAAAACAACTGCTTTTTTTGTCAGATGAAAGATGAGCAGGAGTGCTGCTTACTCAGTTAGCCTTTGGGTTCTCTGAAGGCTTAGACTTAATTTCAGTCACGGAAGGAATTTGTATATTCAAATGCTATGTTTAATGTGGTCCGTCAAAGGCTATCTTGTGAACTCTGTGTCAGGCCCATAATGCAACTTTTCTTCGCTTCAAATACGGCGGTGGAGTAGTTATTGAGCACCCGCTTCAGAACCGCGGGTTTCTCGATTCAAACCAGCGTAAATTCGTAAACGTTTTTTTCCTTTAATTTTGTTTCTTTGGCTTCGAACGCGATGTTACAAAGGGCGGGGATGTTGCAGGGATACGCTGATACCTAGCTCATGACGGCTCAGTGCAGGAATATATCGAGATCAACAAACTTTGTATTATAAGTACTTTGTACGCTATGCGCAGTTGACTGCTTAGCTATTTCAGGCAGGAAGGTGGATTCGTGTATGCTTCCTTGCGATATTACGCGTAATTACAACGAGAGAGAAAGAAATTTATTTACAGAAAGGCAGAGAGATCGGCCTGAGCTATAACTTGCTCTCGCCTGCTACTCTACACTAGGGAAAAGGGGCGGGGAGGAAAAGGGCTGATGAATGATGATGATGATACGAATAGGAGGTGCGTATATACAAGTTCACAACGTTGGCGCATCTCTAAAGCCGTGCGCTCAGCCCAGTGGCTTGTAGAAAGGCTATAGCGGGACTTGTTATCGGAGCTGCGCTCTTTGCATTAGGCCAAAGACCTAAAATAAACTCGACTTTAGAGGCCTCTTATCGACGTTTGCAATGGAAGAGACTAGTTTCTGCCGTTCTTTCGCGTACGCGGGTCAAACTCAAAATATATCAAGTATTTCTGTAGCTGACAGTATAAAAAATTTGGTCTAGTATCACTGCGACTTATGAAATGTGTATAATGCAGGGTGATTGCGACACCTAGACGAATCCGGGGCACCATGCTTGTTTGGCATCTTTTGAGATATTGAGGCATACGAAATTTCATTTCTTGGTGCCATTTATGCACTCGCTTGTGTCGTCGATCTGGTTGGGTGGAGTGCTCCAGTACTCCGTTGTGCATTGCGCAACGAAGTAGGGCATTTGTGTGTGTTCGTCAGAACGGAATGTGTACTTAGGAACCATTATTTAAAGCAGTTTTGGCTTCAGCCTGTGGTTGTTCCTTCCCTATCGCGCCACAGTGGGCAGCTATCCATTGAAAGGGGATATTATGACCATTTCTATTTGCATGGACGAGATGCTCTGCAAGTTCTATAGCCATTGAATAATACAGACCTCGTCTGATGACACAGTCAATGGTTTGAAGAGCTGGCTTGGAATCGCGGAATATCGTTCATGTACAAGGAGGCTCCTCGGACAGAAATGAAGTGTCTTCAGCATAGCAACAAGTTTTGCGGCAGTTGATGTTGATCTATGGTCTAGTTTAAACCGCCGTGCGACGACCATATCTGGGATGACGAAGGAAGCAGTGGACGCATATGGCGTGACAGAGCCATCGGTATACTCCTGCACAATATCTCCATAGTCTGCATGAATGTGAAACACGGTAAGTTGAGGCCAATGGATGCAACTGATTCAACAAAGTAATTTGGGGCAGAGGTCAGGATAACACAAAGGAGTTCCGTCGGCAACAAAGTGATGGTGCGGATGTTTAAAAACAAAGAAAGGTTCATACAGGGTTTAATAAAGCAGTGATAGCATATGCTCCACAAATTTTTCGAAACCAGTTCCATGGCTTCATTGTTGGATTTATAGACGTCATTGGAAACCACCGATGCGTATTCAAGATGACGAAGACAATTGTTTGTTTACAGCTTTAGGAAAGTTGTTTGATAATTGAGTCATCATCATCAGCCTGGTTATGCCCACTGCAGGGCAAAGGCCTCTCCTATATTTCTCCAACTACCCCGGTCATGTGCTAATTGTGGCCATGTTGTCCCTGCGAACTTCTTAATCTCATCCGCCCACCTAACTTTCTGCCGCCCTCTGCTACGCTTCCCTTCCCTTGGAATCCATACCGTAACTCTTAATGACCATCGGTTATCTTCCCTCCTCATTACGTGTCCTGCCCATGCCCATTTCTTTTTCTTGATTTCAACTAAGATATCATTAACTCGCGTTTGTTCCCTCACCCAATCTGCTCTTTTCTTATCCCTTAACGTTACACCTATCATTTTTCTTTCCATAGCTCGTTGCGTCGTCTTCAATTTAAGTAGAACCCTTTTCGTAAGCCTCCAGGTTTCTGCCCCGTACGTGAGTACTGGTAAGACACAGCTATTATACACTTTTCTCTTGAGGGATAATGGCAACCTGCTTTTCATGATCTGAGAATGCCTGCCAAACGCACCCCAGCCCATTCTTATTCTTCTGATTATTTCAGTCTCATGATCCGGATCCGTAGTCACTACCTGTCCTAAGTAGATGTATTCCCTTACAACTTCCACTGCCTCACTACCTATTGTAAACTGCTGTTCCCTTCCGAGACTGTTAAACATTACTTTAGTTTTCTGCAGATTAATTTTTAGACCCACCCTTCAGCTTTGCCTCTCCAGGTCAGTGAGCATGTATTGCAGTTGGTCCCCTGAGTTACTAAGCAAGGCAATATCATCAGCGAATCGCAAGTTACTAAGGTATTCTCCATTAACTCTTATCCCCAATTCTTCCCAATCCAGGTCTCTGAATACCTCCTGTAAACACGCTGTGAATAGCATCGGAGAGATCGTATCTCCCTGCCTGACGCCTTTCTTTATTGGGATTTTGTTGCTTTCTTTATGGAGGACTACGGTGGCTGTGGAGCCGCTATAGATATCTTTCAGTATTTTTACATACGGCTCGTCTACACCCTGATTCCGCAATGCCTCCATGACTGCTGAGGTTTCGACTGAATCAAACGCTTTCTCGTAATCAATGAAAGCTATATATAAAGGTTGGTTATATTCCGCACATTTTTCTATCACCTGATTGATAGTGTGAATATGATCTATTGTTGAGTAGCCTTTACGGAATCCTGCCTGGTCCTTTGGTTGACGGATGTCTAAGGTGTTCCTGATTCTATTTGCAATTACCTTAGTAAATACTTTGTAGGCAACGGACAGTAAACTGACCGGTCTATAATTTTTCAAGTCTTTGGCGTCCCCTTTCTTATGGATTAGGATTATGTTAGCGTTTTTCCAAGATTCCGGTACGCTCGAAGTCATGAGGCATTGCGTATACAGGGTGGCCAGTTTCTCTAAAACAATCTGCCCACCATCCTTCAACAAATCTGCTGTTACCTGATCCTCCCCAGCTGCCTCCCCCCTTTGCATAGCTCCCAAGGCTTTCTTTACTTCTTCCGGTGTTACCTGTGGGATTTCGAATTCCTCTAGACTATTCTCTCTTCCATTGTCGTCGTGGGTGCCACTGGTACTGTATAAATCTCTATAGAACTCCTCAGCCACTTCAACTATCTCATCCATATTAGTAATGATATTGCCGGCTTTGTCTCTTAACGCATACATCTGATTCTTGCCAATTCCTAGTTTCTTCTTCACTGCTTTTAGGCTTCCTCCGTTCCTGAGAGCATGTTCAATTCTATCCATATTATACTTCCTTATGTCAGCTGTCTTACGCTTGTTGATTAACTTCGAAAGTTCTGCCAGTTCTATTCTAGCTGTAGGGTTAGAGGCTTTCATACATTGGCGTTTCTTGATCAGATCTTTCGTCTCCTGCGATAGCTTACTGGTATCCTGTCTAACGGAGTTACCACCGACTTCTATTGCACACTCCTTAATGATGCCCACAAGATTGTCGTTCATTGCTTCAACACTAAGGTCCTCTTCCTGAGTTAAAGCCGAATACCTGTTCTGTAGCTTGATCTGGAATTCCTCTATTTTCCCTCTTACCGCTAACTCATTGATCGGCTTCTTACGTACCAGTTTCTTCCGTTCCCTCCTCAGGTCTAGGCTAATTCGAGTTCTTACCATCCTGTGGTCACTGCAGCGCACCTTGCCGAGCACGTCCACATCTTGTATGATGCCAGGGTTAGCGCAGAGTATGAAATCTATTTCATTTCTCGTCTCGCCGTTCGGGCTCCTCCACGTCCACTTTCAGCTATCTCGCTTGCGGAAGAAGGTATTCATTATCCGCATATTATTCTGTTCCGCAAACTCTACTAATAACTCTCCCCTGCTATTCCTAGTGCCTATGCCATATTCCCCCACTGCCTTGTCTCCAGCCTGCTTCTTGCCTACCTTGGCATTGAAGTCGCCCATCAGTATACTGTATTTTGTTTTGACTTTACCCAACGCCGATTCCACGTCTTCATAGAAGCTTTCGACTTCCTGGTCATCATGACTGGATGTAGGGGCGTAGACCTGTACAACCTTCATTTTGTACCTCTTATTAAGTTTCACAACAAGACCTGCCACTCTCTCGTTAATGCTATAGAATTCCTGTATGTTACCAGCCATGTTTTTATTAATCAGGAATCCGACTACTAGTTCTCGTCTCTCCGCTAAGCCCCGGTAGCACAGGATGTGCCCGCTTGTTAGCACTGTATATGCTTCTTTTGGCCTCCTAACTTCACTGAGCCCTATTATATCCCATTTACTGCCCTCTAATTCTTCCAATAGCACTACCAGATTCGCCTCACTAGATAACGTTCTAGCGTTAAACGTTGCCAGGTTCATATTCCAATGGCGGCCTGTCCGGAGCCAGGGATTCTTAGCACCCTCTGCAGCGTCGCAGGTCGGACCACCGCCGTGGTCAGTTGCTTCGCAGCTGCTGGGGACTGAGGGCCGGGGTTTGATTGTTGTGTTCATATAGGAGGCTGTGGCCAAGTACTGCACCAGGGTGGCCAATCCTGCTCTGGTGAGGGAGAGCGTTACCGGTTCTGGTCACCGGGATCAGGCCACACTCCAGGCCTGTTTATGCAATTTTATCAACACGCGGATTTTTTTTAATCCGGTGGAAAATTGCGCGGCACCGGGATTCTAACCCCGGACCTCTTGCACGCGAGGCCCGGGGTTCGAATCCCGGTGCCGCGCAATCTGCCCCACTACAGTGTGGCATCCAGCTATAACCGCTGGATACATGACAACAGATTCCACAAAACACTGCTTCAATTCATACACAACACAGGCCTCACAGCACACATATAATACTCATATACGCACCAAGAATTATGCCTTAACAGCAAGTCTTTATCGCAAAAAAAAAAAAAACAGAAAAGTGTCTCTGCCGAATCGGTTTCATTTCTTTAACTTCCTTTTCTCGTGCTTCAGCGCTTCGCTGCTGTCGATGAGGACTCAGTGGTGCCCTTGTCTGCCCAAAGGGTTATGAGTTCGTCTACAAACCTAGTTAATCGCTACATGGCTGCGCTGACCGAGAGTGTTCCTTTATTCTGCGGTTCATTCACACTCGTTTATCTTGTCAGCCACAGCACGCATCATGACCGTTTATTCACTACCCACTGCACACCCTGCATCTTCCGTCTTTCCTCTCCAGTTTTTCTTCCCTTCCTTCACTTGTGCCACCGCCTTTTTTTCCGTGCGATTGATGTCCTTTACATAGTTTCTTCCTTGACTGCCTAGTCTTTCCGGCGGCTCCTTTATTTTGCTACCCGGCACCGATTACGCGCACGCATGAGACCATGTGAAATGAGTCTATGCAAGGGCTCTTTTTGATGCGAAAGCGTCAAATGGCTCATTGAGCGATAAAGCCAGTGTCCGGCGTTTGTAGCAGCAAAACGGCACGTAAATTCCCATTGGTTGCTACGCCACCTCACGAGCGCGCCTCGACGGAGCAGAGCGCGCGAAAAGGAACACCTCCTGCCCCGTAGGCGTCAGGTTTTGAGACAGGGCAGAGGGCATCGACGTGACGACAAATCACCCTCGCTCTCGCTCTCGGTAGCCTGCGTCATCCGCACAGTGCTTGGCTCGCCTGCGCTCTGCGCCTCAGTAAGGCACAATCAAAACGTGACAAGCGTCTCAAAGCGCTTGCTTGCCCGCGAGGAGTTCATAAATCGAAGGACCGCACAGCGGCTTTCAAATGGACAGTAATGCTTCCGCATTCACAACTCACAACTCGCTTCGGTGTCCTCGGAGTTTTTTGTATACTGAAATTTGTAGCCCATGATTTAAAGAAAGCGGCGCAGAAATTGTTAACACCGTACTGCGGTTTTGTCTTTACAATGCGTTTGTTTTGAGAGAGAAATTGGACGCCAGTAAGCGCAGCACGTAGTTTACACCCATTTTCTTTCTTTGTTGTTTTCTGGCGCACAATATTAAGAGTACTGCTTGGTATAGCGCAGAGGTGCATTTTCTCTTTTGATATTGGTTCGAAAGTGTCAAATGATTCATTGAGCAAAAAAATCCGGCCTCTGTCGTTTGCAGCAACGAAACGACACCTAAACTGGTATGGCCATTGGCTGCTACGCCATGTCACGAGATGCTCCTCGAAGGAGCAGCGCGGGTATGGTGGCTAGAAATTGTTCTATAGAACGGGAAAGAGAGAAATAAACTTTTTATTGTACGAAGGAACTCCGTGGGGTTAATCTCGGGTGGAGCCTTCTTGTAGAGCCCCACTGGCCGTAGCGGCTCGCCGGGCCTGGTCCAGGGTCGCCAGTTGGCTTCCCAGTGCCAGCTCGGAAAGCCGTGCCTCCCAAGACCACGTCGTGAGTGTTTGTGATGAGCTCACCAGCCTAGATACTGCCTGGGCTGGGTGCTCCGTACACTGGTAAGTAATGTGTGTCAGTGTGGCTGTGTGGTCGTTACACCACGGACATATCCCTGTTGTGTATACCTCTGGAAAGATTGCGTGCAGTCTCGATATGTGCGGGTATGTGTTTGTTTGAAGGCGGCGCCAGTCCCTGGCTTGTTGGCTGCTTAAGT
The DNA here is from genome assembly GCF_023375885.2 of Dermacentor andersoni. Classification (NCBI taxonomy): domain Eukaryota; kingdom Metazoa; phylum Arthropoda; class Arachnida; order Ixodida; family Ixodidae; genus Dermacentor; species Dermacentor andersoni. Next base: position 24,168,549 of record NC_092815.1, read on the forward strand.
TGGGATGTGGAGGAGCGCACTTCCGTCTGGTAAGGCGCTGGTACTCCAAAATCTGCCTGCCAGTGATGGTTTCCTCATGGTAATCTGAAGGGGGTCCCGAGGAGGGTTCTGCAGCTCGGCCAGCAAGTCCTCGAGCTACGCAGTTCGCCTCCTCGTTGCCCCCCAGGCCCGTGTGCCCCGGGCACCAGGCGACGGCATGGTCCTCAGTCAATCCGGGGCCCAGGATATCAGTGACGCACCTGGGAAGTGTGCCTCTGAGGTATAACCGACAGGCGGCCTGTGAATCTGTCAGAATGTACGACCCCTTCGCTCTGCTTCTCTTATTGCGAGGGCTATGGCTGCTGCCTCCGCGGTGGCGCTTGATCTGGTTCGTATAGACGCGCAGGACACCACCTTGCTTTGGTTGGTTACTGCCGTTGCGAATGCCTGTTTTCTGGGGCCTTTTAGTGGTGTAGAGTAAAGGCTAGCGTCGGTGTAGTAGGTATCAGGATCGCTCGTTCTCTGGAGGAGTTTCCGGGCTCGCGCTTGCCGCCGCTTTTGGTTGTAGAGCGGATGCATGTTCTTGGGGACCGGTTCCACAATGATACGTTCCCGTAGGTGCATCGGTACGATCACCGTTTCGTCTTCGCAGTATTGGAGGGTGAGTGGGTATCCCAGTCTTCGCAGCAGTTTTCTGCCCTGGTGTGTGGTGTTGAGTCGTTCTCTTTGTGCGATTAGCGTGGCGGCGGCCAGTTCTTCATATGTGTTATTTATGCTGATCGACATGAGTCTGTCTGTGCTCGTGCCGTTGGGAAGGTGCAGTGCAGCTTTGTATGCGATTCTAATGAGCTTATCGATGTGTTCTATTTCGGTCTTGCGTGTAGCTTGAAAGGGCAAGGCGAAGGTGATTCGGCTGAGGACGAAGGTCTGTACGAGGCATAGTGTCTCGACTTCTGTCATTCCATCTTTACTTCTTGCTATTCGAGCTATGAGGGTTGTAATACTCTTGACAGTGTGTTTGAGTTTGTCTATTGCCGTCTTTACGCTTTTATTTTCTTGAACGTGCATGCCCAGGATTCGCGCTACCGGGCTCCTGTTGATGCCCTGTCCGGCAATCGTCAGGTGAAAGGGGGGCGCACGGTTGGACTGGGTGCGCACTGGTCTTATTTGCAGGTATTCTGATTTGTTGGGGGCGCAGGTCATACCTGCTGCCTGAAGGTAGCTTTGAATCGTGTCTATAGCGGTTTGCAGCACATCTTGCCGTTCTCCATAGGAGCCCTTGGTTGCCCATAATGTAATGTCATCCGCGTAAAAGGCACAGCCTAGGTTCGGTATATCCTCCAGCTGTAGGACTAGTTTTCGGAGGCCGATGTTAAAAAGGAACGGGGACAGGATGGAACCCTGGGGCGTGCCCTTCAGTGGGAGGTCGTATGGTGGTGAGTTTGTGCCGGCCATGCCAATCTGTGCCTTGCGATTGCCAAGGAATGCAGAAACATAGTGGAATATGCGCTCCCCGCATCCAATGGCTGTGAGACCGTCTAGTATGGAAGAATGTGCGATGTTGTCGAAGGCTTTTTCGATGTCGAGCGCAAGGAGTATGTTGTTGAGGCTACCTGGAGGTGGGTTGAGCACCTCCTCTTTGAGCAATAAGAATATGTCCTGGGCAGACATCCCTCGCCTGAATCCGTACATAGATGTTGGTAGGAGCCCCCCTTCCTCTGTGTATTGTTCGAGACGGGCGAGTATAACTTTTTCAAAGATTTTGCCCATGCAGGATGTCTGAGATTGGTCGTAGCTGATCAAGGCTTCTAGGCTTTCCTGGTTTGGGTATGAGTACAATCTGTGCCAGTGTCCATTCTGTGGGTAGTTTTCCACCCGTTGTCCAGATTTTCTGATTGAAGTGGTCCGTGATGGCTTGTAATGTGTCAGTGCTAAGGTTCCGTATCATGGCGTTTGTAATGCCGTCCAATCCGAGTGCTGTGTTCCTTTTGAAGCTTTGTGCCACTGCATACACCTCCGCAAAGGTGATGGGTGCGTCCAACTCGTGGTTGGGTGCTCCTTTGTATTCTTGACTTGGTATCGGATTTGTGCCTCGCTTGCGTTCGCCCGTGTACCGCTGTTTCAGTTCTTGTATTAACTGATCCTGTTCCCCTTGAAATTCCCCTGCTAATCGTTGGAGGGTAGCGTTTGTTTCAGTTCTTGTGGTAGAGGGGTCCAGAAAACTACGTAGGATGTTCCATGTCTTTTTCGTGCTTAGTGTACCTCTTAAAGAGTCACAGAATGTACGCCAATTGTTGTGGTAGAGTTCTTGGGCATATGCCTTTGCTTCCTCTGTGATTTCCGCTATTCGGATTCTGAGTTTTCTGTTTAGCTTCTGTCGGCGCCACCGCTTGGTGAGGCCCCGACAAGCTTCCCAAAGGTGTGTCAAGTGGTTGTCAATGGCGGGGGTGTCTGCCGTAGTTTGATATATTTTAGTGTTTTCCTCATAGATTCCCTTGAGGTAGTGAGTCCATTCAGTTATTGTTTCTGGTTTGGGCCCATTTTCTACTTGCTGTTGCTCTCGATACTTAGTCCAATTAGTGAGTTTGGCTTTTCCGAGCGGGCGTCGTAGTTGAGCTGTTTCGTAGATTATTTCCACTATATTGTGATCGCTTCCCAGGGTGTCGTCTAACACATTCCAGTGTATGGCTGTGGCATTCTTGGTGATTGTAAGGTCAGGTGTGCTATCCCTGTTTACACTATTTCCCAAACGGGTCGGCCTGCCCGGTGTCGTGAGGAGTACGTAGTCAAATCGCTGTAGCGCCTCAAGGAGTCTCGTACCTTTGGGTCTGTCTTTGGCATATCCCCATGTCGTGTGCCATGCGTTGAAATCCCCTGTGATGATTAAGCGGTCGCGTGGTTGAAGCATGGTGTTCAGATGTTGGAAGATGTGGCCAAACTCTGCTTTCCGGTCTTGCGGAGGACTATATAGGTTGCATATTACCTGCTTTGGTCGTCCCTTTTTGGCTGGCCAGATCGTGACTATGTGGTGTGGAGTTTGTTCGTGTGTTACCGTTGTAAGTGTTGCTGCCAATTCCTTCCGGACGAGTGTTGCTACCTTCGGGTGGTTTGGCTCTATGTGTAATCTGTAGCCCGTAATCGCCTTGGGCCTAGCTCCCACCTCCTGCAAGCAGATTATGTCTGGAGGTATCAGCGCCGCCTGTATGTATAGTGTGAGTGAAGCGTGTTTGTTGTGCAAGGAGCGACAGTTCCAGGACCATATTGTGAGATTATCTTTTGTTCGAGGCCGCCTATTTGCCATGATAAGAGGTGGTGGTTGTGCTTTCAGCGTCCGAGGTTAGCATGCTTTTGTCATCGGACTCCTGGGAACGCTGTTTGGTGCGCTTACGTTTACGCTTCGATTCTTTGTTAAGGGTTTCCTGAACGTATCGCTTTAGTTCCTGAAATTCTACCAAGAACTGCTGCATTTGTACGTGAGTTTGCTGCTGTATTTGTTGTTGAATTTGTTGTAGTTGTTGTACCGTGAGGTTTGCTTCTGGTTGTTGTGTCCCTGTGTGAACTACAGTATCTACAGGTGGTGTAGGTTGTAGTTGTGTGTGCCCGTTGTGCGATGGTTTTTCGTTTGGGCTACTTATTTGCTGTTGTGTAGCCTGTACTATGGGTCTTGTGGTTCCCATAAGCTGGGCCAGCTGTTTTTCGAGGTAGGCTATTTTGCTCTCATATCTGTCTAGGCGTTGTTTAAGCTGTTTGTTTTCTATGATTACCCTTTGATATTCTACGTTTTGTGTGATGGGTGTAGTATATGCAGGTTTGGGAGCCACAACCTCCGCCCAGCTTACCTTGGCTGGTGTCTTTTGGGTGTGTCCATGGTTCCCGCCGATGCTTTTGCCACCTGCTGCTGGCGAATTGTTGTGGTGGTTCTTCTGCTGAGTTGGGGTTTGTGCCTTGTTCCTTGGTGGCGTTCGGGGTCGTTGGCCCAGGGACCTGCTGGGCGCGCTGGCGCGCTATGTGTTGTTCGAGGGGGGAGGGTAGCCACGCGAGGCCATGTCACCCTCACTCTCGCTTTTGGCACGACTGCTCCTCGACGGTGCAGAGCGATATGAGGCCTTTGTACTATGCTTTATGACGCCATGCTACTTGGACCGAAATTACCACTGCCAAGCCCGGCGTTGCGAATGCGGTGACGTCAAAATCACCGCGCTTTACCCGTGAGCATCCTCATTATATTCTATGGCAGTTGGGCAAAGTAGCATGACGTGAAATATTGAAGTGCAGAGGATTAAATTAAGTTATCGGGTTTTACGTCCCACAACCACGATCTGATTATGAGGCATGCCGTAGTGAGGGACTCTGGATTAATTTTAACCACCTGATGTTCTTTACCTTACACCCAAATCTTGAGTGCCGCGTGTGTTTTTGCATTTCGCCCTTTTCGAAATGCGGCCGCCGTGGGCGGGGTTTGATTCCGCGACCTCGTGCTTAGCAGCGCAACATTAAAGCCACTAAGCAATCACGGCGGGTTGAAGTGCACATGACTTGTTCTATCTAGGAGGCGTTGGCAGAGCGGGCAAAAGGGATCACCTGCTCCCTCGCTAGCGTTTGAGAGAGAGTTACTGCGCTGCACTTTAACCACCTCTTTCACAATCTTTACCTAAGAATTTCTTCGCTAGCGCGCAAGATCTTGCTTGAGGGGAGATGTCATCGCCGCATCGGTGGCATGCAGCACTGGCACCGCAGGCTGCTGATGCTTGCTGACTCGGCAGCACTTGCCTCTATGGTACATTACTTGCAGCGCCAAACTCGAAGCACCGCTCAGCGCCGTTCAGTTGGACATTAATACTTTCGCATTCACAACTCGTAAAAAGGGTTTAGGTGTACTGTTTTTTTTTGTAGAATAATAAACGATAGAAGTGTCAGTAAAAAGAAAAGTGGCGCGTCAGAAAAGAAAAGAAAAGTAAAAAGAAGTGTCAGAAAAGAAAAGTTTTTTCGCTGTACTTTTCAGCCTTAGTACGGCCGGGCGGTGTTGGTAGCTTCTTCAATATTTAAAAACGTGCACCACACTGCAGGTGTGACGCCACTATTGTAATTCCTGGGAAATTATGGGAAACTCATGGACTGAGAAGAGCAACGAATGCATGCAATTCACAAAGTCTTTTGTGCTGCATCCTTATGCTGTAATCTCCCCTCAGCTCCTCCTCCCCAAATAAACCAGTTTTTTTTTGCTCTTTGTCTGAAGTCTCGTGTAACACTTTCGTCATTTGACGCGTTAGCCCTCTCGCGCCTCGTGTGATCGCCATAAGGTGTTGCTGAGAAACGAAAGGAAACAGAAACGCGTCTCATCGACAGAAATTGGTTTTAGTCCAGAAATTTAGTCCAGTTTGTACAAAAATTGGTTTGTTGGAAAGCCTTGGCATTATGCCACGATCTCTTTTGGTACTTACAGTGTCTCATTGTTCTTTTCACTTTGAGAGGAAATAAGCAGACGCCTGGGTTCGCCCTGCTTGATGTACTTTATTTTACCAAAAAATTTCCAAGGTCTCCTTCAAGTTAGAGCACCGCTCTTTTGCTGCTATATTGAAGGTGTCTGTGTTAACGCACTTGAGAGCTTGCGGCACTTAAAGGGGAAGGCTTTTACCGCGGCGGAAAGGACAAACAGAGTTGGGGCACCGCGCCAGCGCTTGAGGGGAGGGGATCTATGGTGGGGCAGAGGACGCCCCGGTCGATGTGTGTGCATTGCTGTCATACTGGCATTTCTGGGTGAGGCGTTGTCTGTGCACTTAGCGCTGAAACTTGCCCGACTCGACGCGCTGTTTACTTAGGCTTTCGCTCCTCGTCCTATTGCTTATCATCTTTATTACCGTAGTTGCAACGCTGCCCCCTGCGCCGAGCACGCGTGGTGCTTACATATGTGGCCGGACTGTGCTGTGGCAACGTTGGAGTGCGCATTCGCCGAAACACCTTGTCCGAGGCAGCGGTGCATTGGCCTCAAGATGTGGCATCAAGATCTCCAAGAAAGGCTGTCTGGATTTTGCTGCTGAATATGGCGAAATTGCCGCACTGCAACATGTTATTTGTATCTCGCTTGCTGGCAGCTGCCGCGAGTTTACCACACCACAAGCACTCAGATGTAATGCTCCAGCACTTGCATCTCATGCTGCCTGTGAGCAAGAAGCCACGAGTTCAGCTTTCCGCTCCAGTGATCGCATTCCATAGACGGTGGCTCCCATGAAAAAAAAAAAAAAAAAAAACCCGAATGCTGGGATGTCTGTGCACGTTCACACGATGTCAAAATTAATCTGAAGCCATTTGCAATGGAGCATGTCTCTTGACAAAAACTGTATAGGGACGTAAATAATACGGGTCTATCCATCGCGCATGCAAGTTTCATGACTGATAGCAATCGTATCACTTTGGTTGCACGCTCGCACCATGGTGGTTAATAGAGAAAGTATTGCAGTGACGATTATGTGGCTATTGGCGACGGATTCACGTTTGTAGTTGGTACTGCCAGTGCAAAGCTGGTGGTGGTCTTTCAGACTATTGCGTCAAGTGCGCTCTTTAATTATATACTGTTACAACACATGGTATTTAGGAGATGTTGGCGCCTTTAAGTGACACCAGGTGCTCCTTTTCACGAAGAATAATTCATGCTAAATGCGCAAGAACAAACGTCACGGAACAAAAGAAAGGCCACAGGCATAAAAGGTATTCAGATAAAATACGGTATTCAGACGGCTGTAGCCTGAACAGATGTTGACAGTGCTTCAAGTGTCACTGTGCTGTGCGATGACAGTATTCAGTGACAGTGACCGATTGTGATTGTGTGTCTATTCTCCTTCCTTTCCTTATCTCTACTTTGTTACCACTTTACCTCCCCCTCCCCTCTCTCCCCAGCGTAGGGTAGCCAACCGGATCTTTTTCTCTGGTTAACCTCCCTGCCTTTCCCCTTTCCTCTCTCTCTCTCTCTCTCTCTCTCTCTCTCAGATAAAATACGCATAAATTTAAGTTCGGCTCACATAAATGTACGAAAGGGGGGCGGGGCACGTCACAGGCACACAGAATGCTAAAGGAAACGAAAGAACAGGAAGTCAGTTTACAGAGAGACACATACAGGTAGCCCTAGAAAGGAACAAAATACATTCAAATAAGACATGTGTGTATACAACGCATGATACCGAACAGTTACCGGGAGTATTGTTCACTATCAGATAGCTCCAAAGAACAACTAGCGCTCTCCTCTGTAATGCGCTTGCTGATGATGGACCTAGGACATCTTCGAAGCTTAGATGCCTGCTGCTCAGTGACATTAAATCACATATCAAGCGACAGCTATCATTATCGTGCCGCGGACATTCTAGTAGCGCATGTGTACATTCCCACCTGCTTGGCTATAGATGCCTTGCGAACTACCAGCGGGGTAACTTATATGCAGAAAGTTTTTTTTTTGAACGTGGTGCCAGGCGGCAAACGACGAGCCAGCGTTTCCAAACATACGTTGGTATTCTATGGGCAAGGAATATCAAGTCAAAACAAAGGTCAATGTATTAAAAATAATATTTCGAAGATTTGGAATGCAGGTCAAACCATGGAAGTCCGCATTATTGCACGCCGCAATTCGACTTGTTATAAAGAAAGTATATGTTGCGCTGCTCACGTGCGCTTGCCGTGCTGCTTCAGAAGCAGCTACCGACAGATTGTATGCTCAGACACGCCGTTGTAGCCACAAGAAACTTTTAATGTTTGGAAGTGATGCCAGCAAGTGACATGCGAACTTTGTGCAGACACCGAGTAAGTTGCGGAAAAAGTTATGTGGGCAGAAGACGCCTGGCGATTTGGATAGGAAATTTGCAGAGACGTGGAAATAGCATCCCGAACATGATGGCTGCTTGCGGCGTACGAGAGCGACGTTGCGCCCTATCCTCTTATTTCCGCTGCGATGACATGCTGAAATATACGAAACCGCAGTCACGTAGGTTTAATGGAAGTATGACGTCATTCTACGACAAAATTCCCTTCACAGTATACAAGCACAGGAAGTAAGGCACCAGGCGAATGTCAGACCTTCGTCATAAAAAGAAAAAGAAAATTCCCGCTTTTTTTAAAATTTGCACTGTGTCTCATGAAACGAACAAAATTTTCCCGAAAGTGACGACCAGAAAAGGCGTCAAGGTATGTCAGCATGGTCAAGTGATAGCGCAAGTGTCGAGAAACTGAGGTTGAAGACAGCCTTAAACATGGCAGCTCCTGCTGGCGTTGCGTGTATTAAAAGGAAAACACAAACCCTACAGGAGAAAAGAAAAGCGGGCGAATTGGAAACTACCCAACCCTGCATAGCGCACAAACTACCAAAGACCGCAAAAATGATTTGGGGCGAGTCTTTGTTAATATTTGCACTGTGTAAAAATAAATAAAGAAAGATAACATGTGACGCGTCTTGTCATGACGTCGTTATTTCCGCAATTTGAGTAACGCTACCTAATAACTGAGTGAGTTGATCTACTCAGGTTACTGGTAAATAACACGACAGGTGAGATGAAATTTGTTAGTGACATGAGTAGCCTCACTCGCTCGGACATGTAAGACCAACCGGAACCTTCAATAAGACGTGCTTGCTTGGATGCGCATCGCCGCAGAAGTGGTCTCCGGTTTTTTTCTTCTAGCTGGGCAGCGTTCATATGGAGCAGTGCACAGTATGGCGTGGCGCGGTGTGGTGCAGTGTGGTGTGATCGGGTGTGTCGTTGCGACATATACTACACCCATTTTAAGATTGTGGCTAGTATCATCTCCAACCAATCTGCTTTGCCCATTGCCATTTCAGCTTACATCTACTCTAGATTACAAGAGCCAGCATTTTTTAAATCATGTTTCTGCGTGACATTTCTGTAAGCTTTTGAATTTGCAGCTTGTTCAGTAGGTGCGAGCTTCAGCAAGAACAGCGCGTGCGCGGATTGCGAGACGCCTTAGAATTTTCTTTTTTTTTGCATTTGGCTACGCTTTGCAATGCATTGTTCATGCCGTGTATTTCCATCTCCCATGGCAACATTTGTCGCAGCTTAGAAGCCAGCCTTTGTGGGAGTTTTTCAGTTGGAGTTCTGTTCCTGTCGTTTTCATTGGCATTATTATAGGCTTCTAAAAAAGAACACGAGCATACATATGGACACGAAGAGCACTGCACCTAGTACAATTTCTCACTTATTGCATGTTGCCGTGTTTATTCCGGATGAGCTCACCGCAGTTCAATCGCGAAAAGAAAGTTCAGACAATGCGTTCAGAGAAGCCATTTTCTCTATAGAAAGTGGCCTCTTTTTTTATTACGGAAACGTTTTTCCAGCGCAGAGTCAAGTCAAGTCAAATCAGTGTCACCGAATCAGCTCGACCATTTGTGGTCATTTGCACACACCTGGTCACTTCACCACTTCGCACCAGTCGAATTGCTAATTGTCGTTGTGGCCGGGTCCCGAATCGTGAATCACCAGCCATGTCTGCTGCTATGTCGGTCTGCCGTCGGGACTGTAGGTGCAAAAGACCGAATTTTAGAACGCAGATAAACAAGCAAGCTTCAAGGCAGGCGAAGCGGTCAGCATGGCGCGAAGTTTCGCTTACACAGCGCGACGAACTGCAGCTATCCAGCGCGGCCGACGCTCCGCTTCGTGAGGCCTTGAAGGAAAACGGCAGAATCTGATGTTGGGATTCAGGCCTTCTTGTTCATGGCAGCCCACGACGCTGAAGTAACGACGGTGACGCTTTTTCGAGGCTGAGCTAGGTCTCTGCAAATCGGCGTCGCCGATTCCTTCTGCTTTCAGCATTACGTCTCACGGAGAGACCGTTTTCGTTGAACTATATATAGGCTGCGGCTAGCTCGCAGCGTGGTCGGCGTGGTCTGTGAGAAGTGACGAGCCTTTTCGCATTTGCAACAGGGCAGAAAAAAGTGCGAATCGACTCAAAATTCAGGCTAGAAAAGTGCTTCGCCACAGCCAGGGCTCAATACTACCCAAGCCGGTACTACCCAGATAACGTTTCGCATACCTCAAACTCCAGCGCAAGACGTCCATAAACAAGCAGAGAGTTTGACTGGACTTCTTCGACAACGCTGCCGCTTACCGCCCCAATCAGTGCGTTGGTGGTTATGCAAATTCGACGTCAGGAGACTTAGAACACATGCTTGGGCGCTGCCTGGCCTTGGCCGGTGATGGTTCTCAAGGTGAACAGTGGTGGCAGCGGATGTTGCACAGGGAAGTGCTGGCGGACCAACTCAGGGCTGTCCAGAGAGCCCGTGTGATGGCAGATGGGCTCGGCCCCTTTGTTCCGACATGGGAGCGGCCCGCATCAGTCACAGACTGATCCCTGAGGACCTAAATAAAGTTCTTCATACCATTTACGTACCAGTATGTACGTTTTATATGTATTCATTTGTGATGATTATAACCGCTGTTGTAACTGTGGGGTCTGGTACCTCTGTCAGGCCTTCGTGCCTATAGTCCCAGTGTTCCCTCGCTCGGACGAGAAATAAAGTCCATATGATATGATATTGCTACGGGACAGTATTGGCGATGACGAAGAGGCGAGCAGTGTGAAGACGACGAGGACGATTGGAGGCTAGCGCGGGCTGTGGCCTCTTGGCCAAGTGCGGCGTATTCCCTTGTAAATATACTTGTATATAGCTTTTCGTCTGCGTCTTCCTACGTAACATATCTGGTGGAGGTGGGCGTTCCCTGTACCTCGTCACGGAGCTTCGCAGTGGACGTCGAGCCTTCCTTCATGGCTCCCGGCTATGACAACTCGACTCAGCCGCCTCCGACACCTGCTGCCACTCCGACGACCTACATCACTCACCCCGCTCCCCGTGATCCTGGCGTATTCTCGGGCAAAGATGGGGAACACATCGAGGACTGGATCAGCCTGTACGAACACGTCAGCCGCAGTAACCGGTGGGACCCTACTATCATGCTCGCCAACGTAGTCTTTTACCTCGGTTGGCACACTCGAGTTTGGTTTCGGGCGCACGAAGATGAGCTCACCAGTTGGGATTCGCTTAAGTAAAAGCTCCGAGACTTGTTCGGCAACCCATACGGTCACCAACTTGCCGCGCAGAAGGCGTTATCCAGCCGTGTGCAGACGTCAACGGAGCCCTACGTCACGTACATTCAGGACGTCTTGGCTCTGTGCCGCAGAGTTGACGCACATATGACTGAGTCCGACAAGGTTTCCCACATCCTCAAAGGCATTGCTGATGACGCCTTCAACTTGCTCGTTTTCAACAACGTGGCGACGGTGGATGCAGTTATAAAAGAGTGTCGCCGCCTGGAACTCGCTAAAAGCCGACGTATCGACCAGCAGTTTGCCCGTCTGCCCAACACCCCAGCGACATCTTCCTGTGCCGACGCTCCTCGTCCCAACACTAGCGATGTTACCAGGATCGTCCGGCGTGAGATCAAGGCCGCCTATCCGGCTGGCTTCGACTCCAGCTCCTCCAATGCACCTGCAGTCATGGTTTCCCTGATCCAGGCAGTTGTCCGCCAGGGATTCGCAAACATGGATCTTCACACCATCTGCTCGGCCCATCGCCCTGATACCCACCCGGCTTCTTCGACTCCGCCCCGTCCCGCATCTTATTACCCACCACGTTTCCGCGACCCATCTGAATGGCGCACTGCTGACGACGAGCCCATTTGTTTTTAATGCCGTCGAATCGGGCACATTTCTCGGCACTGTCGCAGTCGCTGGAGTTCCTCGACCCGGTCTACTTATACTGCCTACTCTCGCCCCTCAGGTGGCCCTTCTCGTCTCTATGCCGCACGCTCCGATAATGCCGCCACTGATTCTCCTGCGCCGAAGCGCCCCTATTCTCGTTCGCCTTCGCCCCAACGACGACAATCTCGCTCTCCCCAGCCCCGTCGCTCATTTTCGCCGACTACCTTCGGACGCCGCTCCCAGCCGGGAAACTCGACGATGCAGCGCCTCGAGGTGACGCTGCATTGCTCCCTACGCCGCCAAATCCTGTCCTGACGTTGCCCACTCATCTGAACCTTCTTGACCTGCAAGTCGATGGTGTTTCTGTATCTGCTCTTATAGACACTGGGGCGCATTTGTCTGTAATGAGCGCTGACCTTCGTAACCGCCTGAAGCAAATAATCACGTCCGCCACGACGCCTGTTGTCCGTGTCGCCGATGGCGGAACAGCCCCCGTTATTGGTATGCGTGCAGCCCGCGTCTCCTTCGCCGATAGCTCCACTATCGTGCTATTCACAGTCATCGCCCACTGTCCCCACGACATCATCCTCGGCTTAGACTTCCTCTCCACACATTCTGCTCTCATCGATTGCTCCGCCAGTACTCTCCGCCTTTATCTGCCTGTTCTGGATCCCACAGAACCACACCCCAGTCGACTCAGTTCCGTCGACTTCGTTCTCTTGCCACCTTCGGCACTGACTTACGTCGACTTACTGTCATTCCCTCCAGTGCCCGATGGTCACTACATCGCGGCTCCTATGCAAGACGTCCTACTTACACACGGGATCACAGTACCTCATACAGTTTTATCTATTACGGAGAATAGCGTCTGCATGCCAGTGGTCAATTTTGGCTTGACGACACAAGTGCTGCCACGCGAGATGTCTCTGGCCCAGCTTTGCTCATTCGAGGATCACTCAGTAGCATCTATTGCAGTAGACAATTCAGCCGATCGTCCTCTACCATCGCAGTCGGCTGCTTGTACCATCGCCGACTTACAGAAAATGATTGCGCCCGACATGCCGTCCGAGCACGCTCGTGAGCTCTACCGCGTTATGTTTTCCTACCACGATATTTTTGACTTTAACGACCGTCCTTTGGCCCAAGCTACAGCTGTTAAACATCGCATTAATACCGGCGATGCCCCTCCTGTATTCATCGCCGCCCGTATCGAGTGTCACCGGCTGAGCGTCAAGTTATTCAAGCAGAAGTTCGCAAAATGCTTGCCAAGAACATTATTGAACCGTCATGTAGTCCATGGGTGTCACCTGTTGTACTGGTAAAAAAGAAAGATGGCTCATGGCGCTTTTGTGTGGATTATCAGCACCTTAACAGGGTTACCAAAAAGCACGTATATCCCCTATCTCAGATTGATGACGCCCTTGACTGCCTCCACGGTGCTCGCTGCTTCTCCTCTATTGACCTTCGCTCCGGCTACTGGCAGATTGCCGTGCACCGCGACCACGACCGCGACTTCTCGACCGCGAGAAGACTGCTTTTGTAACACCCGACGGTCTTTATCAATTCAAAGTGATGCCGTTCGGTCTATGTAACGCTCCTGCCACATTTAAACGCATGATGGACTCCCTTCTTCGCGGCTTCAAATGGTCCACGTGCCTGTACTACTTGGACGACGTTATAGTATTCTCCCCAATGTTTGCTACGCACCTCGAGCGCCTCTCAGCAGTCCTGGACGTTTTTCGTCGAGCCGGTCTTCAACTCAATGCATGGAAGTGCCAATTCGGCCGTCGCCAGATTAGATTACCGTCCTTGGGCATCTCGTTGACGCGGACGGAGTGCAACCGGACCCAGGCAAGTTCCATGCTGTTACGCACTTCCCTGTTCCGAAGTGTGTCAAGGATGTGCGCAGCTTCATCGGCCTTTGTTCGTACTTCCACCGTTTCGTGAAAAATTTCGCCGCCATAGCATGACCACTAACCGAGCTTATGAAGAAAGACGCCGCTTTCCAATGGGGCGATAACGAGGCCTCTGCATTCTCGCATCTAATCGACCTTCTCACAACGCCTCCCATTCTGGCCCATTTCGATCCTTCTGCGCCTACCGAAGTCCGTACTGATGCCAGCGGTCACGGAATTGGCGCAGTACTGGGACAACGCCAGCGCGGCCACGACCGTGTTATCGCGTACGCCAGCAGGCTCCTCTCACCCGCGGAGCGCAACTATTTCATCACTGAGCGTGTCTGGCCCTAGTTTGGGTGGTTGCGAAATTCCGCCCATACTTATATGGCCGACCCTTTTCCGTTGTCACAGACCATCACGCGCTTTGCTGGTTATGCTCACGGAAAGATCCTACAGGGAGACTTGGTCGCTGGGCCTTACGCCTCCAAGAATATTCGTATACTGTCACCTGTAAATGTGGCCGACTACACAATGACGCTGACTGCCTGTCTCGCTACCCTGTCGACGAGCCTGAGGACGCCGACAGTATTACCGCCAACGGCATTTTCTCTGTGTATGCCTTCGCTAACATCGCCGATGAGCAGTACCGAGACCTATCGCTGCGAGCACTCATCGAGCGTCTGCGCTCTACACCTACCGATGCATCCGTTCGCCGATATGTCCTCCAGAGCGGCATTCTGTACCAAAGGAACTTCCTCCCTGACGGATCTGATCTTCTTCTTGTCGTGCCAAAACATCTACGACAGACTGCGCTCTTTGAGATGCATGACGCACCCACTGCAGGACATCTTGTGTTAACCCGCACGTACCACCGCGTCCGCCGCCGCTTCTATTGGCCTGGTCTCGCTCGCTCCGTCCGACGCTATGTTGCTGCCTGTGATCCCTGCCAGCGTCGGAAAGCGCCTCAGGTGCTACCTTCTGGTCATCTCCAGCCGATCACCGTCCCGGTGGAACCGTTCTTTCGTGTTGGATTAGACCTCCTCGGTCCCTTTCCCACGTCATCCTCTGGGAATAAATGGGTAGCCGTCGCAACTGATTACGCCACTCGATACGCTATCATGCGGGCTCTCCCTACCAGTTGCGCCACTGACGTCGCGGGCTTTCTTTTGCGTGACATTATCTTACTTCATGGCGCCCCACGACAGCTGCTTACTGACGGTGGTCGTAACTTCCTCTCGAAAGTTATCGCCGACATTGTGCGTTCCTGCTCCCCTCAACACAAGCTGACTACCTCATACCATCCTCAAACCAATTGCCTGACAGAGCGGTTAAAACCGTACTCTTACCGATATACTGTCCAAGTAGGTTTCCAAGGACCACCCTTACGTCACATTTGCCTATATAATTCTTCCCGGCGCACCCGCCGTGGTTGCACAGTGGCTATGGTGTTAGGCTGCTGAGCACGAGGTCGCGGGATCGAATCCCGGCCGCGGCGGCCGCATTTCGATGGGGGCGAAATGCGAAAACACCCGTGTACTTAGATTTAGGTGCACGTTAAAGAACCCCAGGTGGTCGAAATTTCCGGAGTCCTGCACTACGGCGTGCCTCATAATCAGAAAGTGGCTTTGGCATGTAAAACTCCATAATTTTTTTTTCTTCCCGGCGCGACACCACCGGATTTTCTCCATATTATCTTCTGTACGGTCGCGAACCGACCTTGCCCTTTGACACGGCACTTCCTCCTGCTGCGATCTCAACAAGCGAGTATGCGCGCGACGCCATCGCCCTCGCCCTCGCCCTCGCCAACCATGCACTCCAGCTTGCCCGTGCTCGACTAACGGCCTCGCAAACCACTCAGCAGCTTCGGTACAACGCCCGCCACCGTGACGTACAGTTTTCGCCTGGTGCGCTCGTGCTCCTGTGGTTGCCCTCTCGTCACGTCGGACTTTCAGAGAAGCTTCATTCGCGATACACGGTGCCCTACCGCGTGTTGCGCCAGGTGACGCCTGTGACGTACGAAATTGGTCCTGTGCGTTCAACCTCGTCTTCTACTGTGGCATCTAGGGATGTCGTGCACGTCAGTAGGGTCAAGGCCTACTACACTGCTTCCGAGTCCGGCCTTTAGTCGCTCCGGGACGGCGCTTTTGCCGCTGGGGGTGGTGCTACGGAACAGTATTGGCGATGACGAGGAGGCGAGCAGTGTGAAGTGTGGCGTATTCCCTTGTAAATGCACTTGTATATAGCTTTTCGTCTGCGTCTTCCTACGTAACGACATGATGTGAATAAAAACAGATTGGAATAGCTTAAGATTATAGGGCCCCTGGTTCCTCGTGCACGGCTGTTGCTTTAAGTTTGCACGATTTACCAGGTGCTGCTTCCTCGGAGACGCTTACATATCGTGCTCCGTTCTTTTGCGTGCGAGTCCAACCATCCATGCACCGACTCGTTCCCGGTGATCAGGGTACACAAGCTCTTTTCAACGATATTGACATCTACTGATAATTCAGCTATGTTGGACCTAGACATGTTCTGGAGCTCTGTACACCACGCGCTCCGTACACAATTCATGCAATCAAACAGTTATTCCTGTCTGCTTTGGACTGTTACGTGCAGCCAAATTTAGTTACATTTGCTGTATAACGTTTGCGAGCCAGTGAGTCAAACTCATGGATCTATTTCCGATCGTATAGAACCGCAGATAAAGACACACAGGCCGAAATGAAGACGCCTGCTGGTCTCCGTTACAGCGCCACGACCAGTTATGATCGCTAGGTAGATGACAACATATACCGCGCAGCACCGCTTGAATTCATGCAGTATTCAAGCCTTTCAGCACATATAGAATACGCACCGAACATTATACCTTAGGACAAATCTGCATTGTAAATAGAAAAAATAATAAACAGTGTTACGCACGTGTGTGTTCGTTTTCTTATATGCGATTGTGTCCGCTTTTATTCATCGCCGCCACCTTTACTTTATCATAAGCTTATCGCTTCTTCCTGCGATTTTCAATTACCGCTATCTTTCTTCAGCCGACTCAATGCTACTCTTGAATATTTTGTAGCATCATTATGCCGGGTAACTTACATAGCCGCCGCTTGCTCATATTCTCAACTAGAATACGAACTACACACGCTTTCTCTATGTTCCATACCCCCACATCCCTGTACCTTAACATTACGCCTATCGTTTTTCATTGCATCACTTTGTCCTTATTCAAACTCCTTTGTTTGTGTTTATGAGTTTCTTCGCCTTAGGTTAGTACAGGAAGAATGCAATGTTTGTATACTTTGCTTTTCAAGGATGTTGCAAAGCTATCCGTCATGATTTCTTCTGAAACATCATATGCGTTGCAACCTATTTATATTCGTCTGGAAAGCTTTTGCTCATTTTGCGAGTCCACGGCTACTACTTGGCCTAAGTAAATGTATTTTCGAGCAGCTTCCGGAGCTATCAATCGTCACCTTTTCTTCCCTTGCCAAGCTATTCAATATTGCCTTAAACTTTTTCATTTTAATCTTTTTACCCTTAAACGTTACCAGTTAAGGCCTTTAATTATTCGTTGTAAATTATTTACAGCGTTGCTCGAAAAGTCATTGTCACCTGCTAACCGCTGATTATCAAGATCTACTCGACTAATACTCACATTTTTCAATCTAACATTTTGAATGCCTCTTTTAAGCGTGTAGTCAATAATATTGGAGCTTATTCTGCCTTCCTGACACCATTCGTTACATATTTTTTAAAGCGAAGCTTTCTGACTAACCCTGTAGCTGTCGCCGGACAAGTGGAAGGATTAAGAATGATGCTTGTGGAGAAATATGAAATCTTGGACAAGTGGATTGGGATGGCGGATATTAAGTGAGACCTTAAAATCTTAAAGGGTTTCTAGCGCAGTCTCTATTGAGGACGTTTGCCCGCCCTAAATCTATATGCGTTAGGAAATGTCTATCTATCTATCTATCTATATATCTATCTATCTATCTATCTATCTATCTATCTATCTATCTATCTATCTATCTATCTATCTATCTATCTATCTATCTATCTATCTATCTATCGAAAGAAAGAAAGAAAGAAAGAGAGAGAGAAAAAGAGAGAAAGGAAGAGGGAAAGAGAGAAAGAAAGAGACGGAAAGAGAGAAAGAAAGAGACGGAAAGAAAGACAGAAAGAGAGAAAGAAAGAAAGACAGAAAGAGAGAAAGAAAGAAAGAGAGAAGGGAAGAGAGAGAGAGAGAAAGAGAGAAAGAGAGAGAGAAAGAGAGAAAAAGAGAGAAAGACAGAGAGAGAGAGAGAAAGAAAGAGAGAAAGAGAAAGAAGAAAGAAAGAAGGTAGAAAGGAGAAAGAGAAAGAAAGAGAAAGAGAGAAAGAAAGAAAGAAAGAGAGAAATAGAGAGACAGACAGAGAGAGAGAAAGTAAGAAAGAGAGAAAGAGAGAGAGAGAGAGAGAGAGAGAAGGAAAGAATGAGAGAGAGAGAAAGAGAGAAAGAAAGAAACAGAGAGAGAAAAAGAGAGAAAGAGAAAGAAAGAGAGAAAGAAAGAGAGAAAGAAAAAGAGAAAGAAAGAAAGAGAGAAAGAGAGAGAGAAAGAGAGAAAGAGAGAGAGAGAGAAAGAGAGAGAGAAAGAAAGAAAGAGAGAGAGGAAGAGAGGAAGAGAGAGATGGAGGAAGAAGAAAGAAAGAGAGAGAGAAAGAAGAAAGAAGAAAGAAAGGAGAAAGAAAGAAAGAAGGAAAGAGAGAAGGATAGAAAGAGGGAAAGAGAGAGAGAAAGAAAGAAAGAAAGAGAGAGAAGGAGAGAAAGAGAGGAAGAGAGAGAGAAAGAGAGAAAGAAAGAGAGAGAGAGAAAGAAAGAGAGAAGGAAAGAGAGAGAGAAAGGGAGAAAGAGAAGGAAAGAGAGGAGAGAAAGAGAGAAAGAGAGAAAGAAAGAAAGAAAGAGAGAAATAGAGAGAGAAAGAGAGAGAGAGAGTGAGAAAGAGAGAGAAGAAAGAAAGAGAGGAAGAAAGAGAGAAAGGGAGAGTGAGAGAGAAAGGAAGAGAGAGAGAGAAAGAGAGAGAGAAAGAGAGAGAGAAAGAGAGAGAGAAAGATAGGGAGAGTGAAAGAAAGAAAGAGAGAGAGAAAGAGGAAAGAAGAAAGAAGAAAGAAAGGAGAAAGAAAAAGAAGGAAAGAAAGAGAGAAGGAGAGATAGAGAGAAAGAGAGAAAGAAAGAAAGAAAGAGAGAAATAGAGAGAGACAGAGAGAGAGAGAGAGAGAGAAAGAGAGAAAGTAAGAAAGAGAGAAAGAGAGAGAGAGATAGAAAAAGAAAGAGAGAGGTAGAGAGAAAAAAAAAGAAAGAGAGAAGGAAAGAGAGAAGGAAAGAGAAAGAGAAAGAAACAGAGAAAGAAGGAGAGAAAGAAGGAGAGAAAGAGAGAAAGAGAGAGAGAAAGAAAGAGAGAGGAAGAGAGAGATAGAGAAAGAAGAAAGAAAGAGAGAGAGAAGGAAGAAAGAAAGAAGAAAGAAAGGAGAAAGAAAGAAAGAAGGAAAGAGAGAAGGAGAGAAAGCGGGAAAGAGAGAAAGAAGAGAGAGAAGGAGAAAAAGAGAGAAGGAGAGAGAAAGAGAGAAAGAAAGAGAGAGAGAGAGAGAAAGACAGAGAGAAAGAAAGAGAGAGAGAGTGAGAAAGAGAGAAAGAAAGAGAGAAAGAGAGAGAGAGAGAAAGAAAGAGAGAAGGAGAGAGAGAGAAAGAAAGAGACAAAGAGAGAGAGAAAGAAAGAGAGAGAGGAAGAGAGATAGAGAAGAGAGAGAGAAAGAAGAAAGAAGAAAGAAAGAAGGAAGGAAAGAGAGAAGGAGAGAAAGAGGGAAGAGAGAGAGAGAAAGAGAGAGAGAGAGAAGAAAGAAAGAGAGGAAGAAAGAGAGAAAGAGAGAGATAGAGAAAGAAATAGAGAGAGAGAAAGAGAGAAGGAAAGAAAGAAAGAGAGAGAGAAAGAGAGAAAGAGAAAGAAAGAGAGAAAGAAAGAGAGAAAGAGAGAGAGAAAGAAGAGAGAGAGAGGAAGAGAGAGATAGAGAAAGAGAGAGAAAGAAGAAAGAAGGAAAGAGAAGAAAGAGAAAGAGAGAAAGAAAGAGAGAAGGAAAGAGTGAGAGGGAGAGAGAAATAGAGAGAGAGAAGAAAAAAGAGAGAAGGAAAGAAAGAAAGAAATAGAGAGAGAGAGAGAGAAAGAGAAAGAAAGAGAGGAGAAAGAGAGAAAGAGAGAAAGCAAGAAAGAGAGAGAGAAGGAGAGAGAGAGTGAAAGAGAGAAAGAGAGGGAGAGAGAGAGAAAGAAAGAGGGAGAGAGAGAGGAAGAGAGAGATAGAGAAAGAAGAAAGAAAGAGAGAGAGAAAGAAAGAAAGAGAGGGAGAGAACGAAAGAGAGAAACAAAGAAACAAAGAAGGAAAGGAGAAAGAGAGAGAAAGAAGAAAGAGAAAGGGAGAGAATGAGAGAAAGAGAGAAATAGAGAGACAGGGAGAGAGAGAGAGAAAGAGAGAAAGTAGGAAAGAGAGAAAGAGAGAGAGAGAGAAAGAAAGAAAGAGAGAGTGAGAAGAGAGAAAGAAAGAAAGAAAGAGAAAGAGAAAGAGAAAGAGAGAAAAGAAGGAGAAAAGAGAGAAAGAGAGAAAGAGAAAGAGAGAGAGAGTAAGAGAGAGAGAGGAAGAGAGAGATAGAGAAAGAGAGGGAGAAAGAAGGAAGAAAGAAGATGAAGGAAAGGAGAAAGAAAGAAAGAAGGAAAGAGAGAGAGAGGGAAAGAGAGAGAGAAAGAAGAGAGAGGAGAGAAAGAGAGAGAGATAAAGAGAGAGAGAGAAAGAGAGAAAGGAAGAGAGAAATAAAGAGAAATAGAGAGACAGAGAGAGAGAGACAGAGAGAAAGTAAGAAAGAGAGAGAGAGAAATTGAGAAAGAAAGAAAGAAAGAGAGAAAGAAAGAAAGAGAGAAAGAAAGAGAGAAGGAGAGAGGAAAGAGAAAGAGAGAGAAAGAGAAAGAGTGAGGGAGAGAAAGAAAGAGAGAGAGGAAGAGAGATAGAGAAAGAGAGAGAGAAAGAAGGAAGAAGGAAGAAAAGAAGAAGAAAGGAGAAAGAAGAAAGAAGGAAAGAGAGAAGGAGAGAAAGAGGGAAAGAGAGGAGAGAGAAAGATGAGAGAGGGAGAGAAAGAGAGAAAGAGAGAAAGAAGAGAGAGAGGGAGAGAAAGAGAGAGAGAAAGAAGAGAGAAGGAAGAGAGAGAGAGCTAGAAAGAGAGAGAGAAAAGAGAATGAAAGAAAGAAAGAGAGAGAGAGAAAGAGAAGGAAAGAGATCTGTCTCGCGTGTGT
>NC_092815.1:24192019-24259519 GCF_023375885.2 Dermacentor andersoni
GCAGCTTTATCCACAGTTGATTGCACAGATAACATTTTAAGTTCCTGGCTGACTTTAACTAGGGCGCCCTGCATAGGATTTCTGAACAAGAATTCAGTTCCTGTTGTCAAGGTAATTTAGCGGGTCAAATCTGCAGTGCGAGTTTTCTAATGAGAAGATAGTAAGAGCGGAAGCATCGTGATTATGGGCCTACTATACTAGCCTAATGACGTTTCCCCAGCCTCCAACACCCCCATATTTGTCTACGAGAGTGGCGTGCAATGCATAAATGGGTGCGAAATAGACGTGCAACAACCACGGAAGGAAGCTGAGAAAGAAAAGGGCATCGTCTTCTTTACGTAGTTGTTGGGCGTCTATTTAGCGCCAGTTATCATGTACAAACTAGCTCAGCAGTAAGTTTTACTAAGCATAAACGCGGAATGCTGCTAACAGCTCTCCGACTTTTCATGTGATGAGGATGGTCGATGTCAAGAAAATAGTGCATGAAAAAAATGTTCAATAGAATTACGTAACGTTGCTTCACACAAAAGGAAAATAGCACATGTCATATATCGAAGTGCTCGATAAAATCTTTATAAATCAAACCAACTAAATGAGACCAAATCATTGGGGAGCTCGCTGCGCTTACTTGAAACTAGTCGTCCCGTACGACCTTTAGAACCTGCTTCTGATTCAATGGCCGCTGATTTTTACCAATTATGTGTTCGCAGAGTACTAGCTGTATCAGCTGAGCTCCGCCTTAGGGACACGGTTGCATCCTCCGGCATGCTGCACGTAATCTAATCAAACCTGCATGAGAGGCACGCTGTTAGCGACCAACGATTCCTTCTGGGGGAAAATGCAATCACCGTGCCGTGGATTCGGTGAATTACGTTACCTTTGTTATCACGACAATGGCCATATTGAGCGAAACGCCGCGTGAATAGAGAGCGGTCGCTGCTCGACGCCAGTGGAGAGTGCGGCGCGGGACAGGGGCTGTCGATTGCCCGCTGAATGCTCCTCGTGTTCTGTCATCGACAGGCCGTGCGGAAATAATTGTTGTACGCATGATATATCCTTCGGAGGTTTAAGAGTAGCCGTTTGTTTCATGGGTAGCAGATAAGAAAAGTATTGCTTGTGGCAAACGGCTGAGCTTCGCCTCTTGAGATGGCTCACTTGAAGAGGCGTGCGTTGCTTGCGCATAGAACGCAACTTAATGTGAAGTAATTAGAAACTTCTTTAGCCCAAAGTAATCCCTTTAGGCCAAAGGCTATAGCTGCGAAACTGAACAATATTACTAATGAAATCATGTTCATTTCTTGTCAGTTGATTTCTAAGACTAAGACCGAGTTTGCGGATATTCTTCCCTAAAGTTCTAATTGAATATTGTTCTAAAATTCATCTTGCACCATGTGGTATTTAAGGAATGGGAATACTAGTGCATTTCTGAGCATATATTAAGGACTGACATTTTGGAACACTAGTATCATAATTTCTGTTGAGTTGGAGAAAGAAGAGAGGGAGGTTAGTAAATGCAAATACCATCTGGATACCCCCTGCTGGGGGAAGGGGTAAACTGAATAAAATGTGAATGAAGGAGAGATGAAACAAGCGAGAGAGAGAGAGAGAGCGAAGGAGGAAAAAAAGAAAGGTGCGGAAACCAATGCAATGCAACGCGCCGCACACACAAGTCCAGTTGTCCACAAGAAGCTGAACAATACGTTTAATCCATTTTGTCCTAACTTGAAATTTAAAACAGCGCAATAGGCGGAACACCAGCACAAGAAGGACACAGACATGGCGCTGGCACCAAAAGCATCGACTTCCTGCACTGAATTCGGTCTGGACAAGTGTCAGAGAATTTTCTCCTCCTGCAAGGTACGATCATCTAGTTTTTCAAGCGCAGTAGAGACAACTGTCCTAGCCACACTGTAACGAGGGCAATCATTGTGGAGTTTCAGTGATCGTCACGTCCAGCCACAGTTCTCGCAAGCAAGGCTGTCAGCCATTCCGACACGGAATGAATAGACATTCGTGAACTGCACGTAGAGCCGAAAACAGCACAGAAGCGTTTATTGAGTTCGTGGTATCTCAGCTGGAATGTGCGTGGAGTTGCACGCGAAGATGAAAGTGGTGAAAATGTGTTAATAAACTCGTGTGAGCTCCATTATGCCACTGCAAGCTCACGCGCGCGCGAGCGAATCCTCGTCGCCCCATCTGCACTCGATGTTCTGCTGAGTGGCTTAACACTACGAGGCTCGCCTAAGCACATAAAAGTACGATTTATCTCACTCCACCTACAGTATCCTAGGTGTTTGTAGTCTTTGGCTCATTAAAATATATCGGGGTTTGTTTTATCTTCATCTACGACGAACATATGGCATCTGCTATATTCAGCGCCGTCCACTGCCATGTATTCGATGTTCTTGAGTACCCCATCTGTCGTGGCGGCTTTCATCACTTTAAACTACCACACAAGATCTGTGGTAGGACCATGACGGCCTACATGTACTATAACCAAATCACCTATAGGCGATTTGATTCTATTTCTGCTATTTCATCATAATGAAATAGCAGGAATATTAGTGTTGCGTCGCTCGTAAAATGCTCGCTTCACCTGTTCCTTGTGCTTTCTTTGGTTATCTGTCGTTTTCTCCGTCACCTCCGGGTGAAGTTTCCCTGTGACATCGATCATGTCGTCTCCGAGCTGGTTCACCGAAAGCTTCTTCGATTTATTTATGTCTTGGATGACCCTTTCTGAGCGCACACTGGTTGATCCATGGCACGGTAAACTTCGGAGTCATGCTCCAATAACGCACGCACGCACGCACGCACGCACGCACGCACGCGCGCGCACACACACACACACACACACACACACACACACACACACACACACACACACACACACACACACACACACACACACACACACACACACACACACACACACACACACACACACACACACACACACACACACACACACACACACACTCACACACTCACACACTCACACACTCACACACACAGGCGCATTTTTAGGCTAGAATGGTTGGCATAAACAAATTCCAGTCAAACCTGATGTTGGTAATATTAGCGAAGACGACCTGCCGATGGCAAATAGCATTCGTACGAGCAAAAAATTGTGAGAATTCGGCCTCTGGGCTGACAACTTGAAGAAGGTGCATGTTGCCGTAAAGTCGAAAAATAACTTTCAAAGCTAGCTTGAGTGATACTTATAAAATAATCACGTAGTCTCATTTTGCAATTGAATGTTTGTCGAAAGTTGTCAGGAAGTGTGATTTCCCCTCGACTGAGAGGAGTTTGAGCATATCGCACAACGTAAAAGTTAAGAGCTAAAGTGCATATCAAAGGCATGAGCGATTTGTATGTGCTAAGAGAATAACAAAATGACATTAAGTTTACGTGCTGTTATTTTTACCTATGTTTCCGCAGTATTTAGTAG
Organism: Dermacentor andersoni; assembly: GCF_023375885.2. NCBI lineage: Eukaryota > Metazoa > Arthropoda > Arachnida > Ixodida > Ixodidae > Dermacentor > Dermacentor andersoni. The sequence continues at coordinate 24,195,468 of NC_092815.1, forward strand.
AATTTTTCACAGCGCAGCGGGGGTATGACGGAAATGACTCTTCGCAAAGCAAAAGAGAGTGTCGGTTTAACATTGTTCAGAGTGCATACTACCGAAGAAGCAGGGCATGCCGATTCCCGAAGCAGCGTTATTTCTTCTCCGCACACTTGAGCAGTGATTTTCAAGCAGGAGGAACAGTATCAGCAGTCAGGGCACTTTTTCCGTGAGATGGTCGTTTTTTTTTTTTTTCATTTTCCGTTCATTTTTGTTTACTTAGCAATCGCAGCGCCGAGACACAGGAAATAATAGTGGCGCATGTGCCTTTGTCAGAGCAGACGTACAGGGCGAATAAATATAGAGTTGGAATAATTGTTGCAAAATGCTGCCTTGGAACTCGAAGGTCGTGTTCACTTTCTGACGGCCATGTTAAAGGTTTGAAGTTGTTGTTTCTTAAAGAGACGCTGGCCATTTCGAGAACTAAGCGCGACGTACTGGCGCCCCGAACGGACATTTTTCAACTCGCGCGATCGCTTTCGCACTTGCGAGGTTCTGTGCGAAGCTCCTCGAAACACGAATCCCGCGACAAAAGCGCTGAGAGATCTAAATATGTAAGCAGGACAAGTAATGATAACGCTGCTTTCACGAAGCCGCTCCGCCGTCTCTGTCGCTACATGCCATACTGCTTTCTGAAAGAGCACTACTGTGGAACAACGCGTCTTTCGACATGTTTGCTACACATGCCATAAGTTTGTGCTCTGACAAGCAAGTGTAATCTCACTAAAACGAGACAGTGCTGTTTAGGCTGGATGCGGTATTTGTCGTTCAGGGCGAGAATCCCTTAATCTATAAAAACGGTTCAGAGTTGACTGGAACACAACCACCATGGCATCGCCTGCCGAAGGGTTCCACGAATATGAAAGGCCTTTGGATTTGATTTTTGCTTAGATGAAGCGTGAAAGTGTGCTCTGTACTGCACGCTTTTGGTCAGAGATGGAGCGCAGCCGACGGTTATAAACAGCATCGACCCGGTGACAACACAACCGACGCGACAAGCTCGCACGCATCAGGGAAACAGTGGCAGTCACATGAACGAGCGTGTAAGGGCCGCAAAAGGAAAAAAAAAAGGAAGAGATAACGATGAAGGAAGAATGTTAGGAAGGAAGAGGCGGTCTCATGTATACAGAGGATGCAGAGAAGCAGAAGGATCGGAAGCCTGCACAACCCTCTGGAACGTATAGGAGCACAATGCATACAAAGGCGACTGCGGTCGCCACTGCTATAAATAAAAGCTTCTTCGTTTCCGCACTGTGGTCCTTTGCAAATGTCGGCCGCGGCAGATCGCTACTGTTACGGAATATTTTTTTTTCTGCTCACTGCCTAAGAACCATAATAAATGCGTTGTCTTTTCTGTATCACAACGCGCACACACATCGTCCCTTCGCACGGACTCGTGGGCCTCCTTGCTTTAGTACTGTCATTATCGCCTTATAAGCTATTCGGAGCATCGTTAGACAGCAGACTGTTCTTACGCGATAAAATAAACAAGCCGCAATGCCTTTTCACCCTCGCTGCGCTCTTGCTTTATATGTTCGAATTTGCCTTTAGAGCTTCATCTTTCACACCGGCTCACTTGTTGATGCTGTCTGCGTCGCGTGCAGCTGCAGCAGCCCTCCTCCCTCCCCTTCCGCCTCCGCTCAATGCTGCTTCAGCTGAGCAGGCTGGAGTGCGCAGTGAGGCGTACGTTCAAGAGCCTTTGAACCGATATCACTCGGTGACGCCCATTGCACTTTTCAGAAAATTAATAGGGCAGACTATATATCAGGCTGTCATTTAAACACACCGTGATAAAGATTGAAGTTCAAATTTGATTTCCTTGAGAGGAGGAGCCGTGACAAAAAGCTCCGATGAGCTTGACAGGGGACTCGACCCCTTTGGCATGACAGCAGCGCAGCACAGATACAAAAAAAAAAAAAAAGTGAAGCCTAAAAGAAATCGTGCAGGCAATAAATAAAATCATAAATAATTATAAACAGAGATACATATCTAGCTATAAACTTATATGTAAATACACACGCATTAGAAGAAAACCAGCTCAGTTCAGCACATTTCTGCACTAAAGGTAAAATAAAATTATGGGGTTTAACGTGCCAAAACCACGATCTCATTGTGAGGAACGCCATGGTGGGTGACTCCGGATTAATTTTGACCCTCTGGGGTTCTTTAATGTGCGCCTAAATCTAAGTACACACGTGTTTTTGCATTTCGCTCCCATGGAAATGCGGCCGCCGTGGCCGGGATTCGATTCCGCGACCTCACACTTAGCAGCGCAACACCAAAGCCAATAAGCAACCACGGCGGGTGCTCTAACAGATATATACGTGCTCATATTAACATTCACACCCACACATAAATCAATTCTTGTTGGCAATACGGCCTTATTTGAGAGTTTGAGTTGCAAGAGACTTCTAAATGTTCACAAATACGCTTATTTATGAGAGACAGCACTGTGTAAAGTAAATTAAATTATGGGGTTTTACATGCCAAAACCACTTTCGGATTATGAGGCACGCCGTAGTGGAGGACTCCGGAAATTTCGACCACCTGGGGTTCTTTAACGTGCACCTAAATCTAAGTACACGGGTGTTTTTGCATTTTGCCCCCATCGAAATGCGGCCGCCGTGGCCACTGTGTAAAGTAAGGACTGTTTTTCTTAGTTTGTTCTAGGCGTTAATGTAAAACACTTTTCTTTGTGTCTCGCGGGTCGGATGTCGGTGTTTGCATGAAGACTAGATAATGAGAATATTACGCTGTTGTTTTAAGCAAGACCGACAACTTAAGAGTAACCTATAATTATATAACGCGAACACAGGCTGTACATCATATTTCCGGAAATGTTCACTAGTATGGGAAAAAACGGTGCATTCTCAATGCAACGAACGGCTCTTACGTGGAGCAAGTGCGGTTTATTTAGGTTGGACATGCCTGTTGGGCAAAATATAATGCTACGATATTCTATTTTTCAGAAAACTAATGAGTTATATAACAGCAGTTCATCTTTAGAAGGAAGCATACATGTTACACGCGCGAATACTCCTATTGAGGAAGACATTTTAGATTTAATATATTCTGTATCCTCATTCCAAGTTAAATCCTTAGCGAAAATTACTCCTAATGTCTTCACAGAGTCAGCACTTCCTGGTAATTCTGTGCCTAGGTTAACGTGCATGTCCTCTATTTTTTCCTTTCGAAGCGTAGACGACAGCTTTAGTTTTAGAAGCGTTTGTTTTGAACTGATCAATGTCAGCCCATTTTTTTTTCAAATTTCGTGTTTCCTTTAACTTATCCTCTATTTCATAGCTGCCAGTTATAACTATCGTCGTATCACCCGCATGTGAAATTACTTGGACACTATGAACTGTGTGTACAGTATCATTACTCAGTATTAAAAATAATTATCACCCCATTATGCTGCCCTGTGGGACACCTGTGCATATTTTCGGAGCTGAGGACGGTACGTTATCCATATTTGCAATTTGTTTTCCGTCAGAAAGATACGACTTGAATAGTACGTGCGGAAGTCCCCGAATTCCGTACTTGTCAGCAATATTTCATGGTTGAGCGGATCGAAGGCCTCTGTAAGGTTAGCATAAATGCCAGCGGCTATTTCTTTCTTCTGCTTCTGTGATAACTTCCTTGAGCTGTTTCTTTTGATCGGTGGCTCCTAAAGCAGTGCTTAAAATCATGGAGTAGGTCGGTCCCTGCGTGGAAGACGCCCACTGCGCACTGACATGCGTCCTGCAGGACTTTAATAAAGTTTTTCCAATCCAAATGTAGTCATTGAAGCATGCGATTAGCCATATATGCAGTAATTTTTCGATACCTTACGAAAAAAATAGGCAGTATCGAAACCGGGCGATAATTATTTAGTGTGCTTTAAATACTCTGTTTGTATATAGGTATCACTAGTGCTACTTGCATGCCTTCAGAGAAGATGCTTGAATTTAATATCGCGTAATATGTATACGTAATTATGGAAATATAATGTCGAGTACAAGTTTCAGCGGTTCTACTTGAATACTGTCGGCGTCTCCTTATTTGCTGTATTTGTTTCTACTGATACATAAAAAAAAGTTATGCGCAGTCAGTTCGTGCAAGAAATAGCCAGCGTTTGCTAGTTTATTGTCGTAGGGGAAGGACATAACCACTATTGGTGTGGTTGTCCCGACTACACTGTTCAATAAAAAATTATTACAGGCGGTGGCTAGTGAACGACGATGCAGTGGCTTCGCAATGCTCCATATATTATCGGGGATAATTTCCGAGGCTAGATAATTGAGCTTCTTCCAAGTGCCGTCGGAACGATTCATATTTGTGGTTTGAAACATGTTCATAAAGTAAGATTCCTGGGCTGCTTTTAACCCTTTACTGCACCTTGTTGCATTTACGCAACATTCTGTTGAATGGCGTTAAAAACCGAAGCAAAGTCAGTTTGGAGCTGCCTGTACACGTTGTTGCATACCCGCAACATTGGTCTGTAAAACGCCGCACCTTGTGCTGCAATCTGTGCTAATTCTTCGCATGTTCTACCAAAACAAACGTGGCGGAGGCTGCGCGCGCCCGCGAGCAGTGATATAGGTAAGTTTTACAAATTGTAAATGTATTTCTCCGTAAGACAAAGCGCAAAAAAAATTCTTACGCTATGCTCCACATCCTTCTGACTCTGTAGGTTCAAAAAAACATTGTAATTTCGGAATAGTTTGTTCCTGGCGACAGAACGTTGCTATGTTGCACAAATGCAACAACGTGTACATGGTTTATTTTCTTCGGAATAGTGAAATGGCTCCAAAATGCTGGTATGGCCCAGCAATTCCTCCTGATAGTGAAGGCAGTGACTATTCAATTAGTCACGACAGCCACGAGTGTAAGTCCGTTTCGATTCAATATGTGGACAAGATGTTCTCTGGTCGAATTTCCTTTTTGCTTTTCAAAAGTACGCTGCGCCTCCGCATGTTGCCGTGTCACGTCGTCACGGGCACAGCTTGACGTCTGTGCTTCAATGTTCTGCATTTTGACAATAACCCGAAAACACTGCATTGTTTCCTGGCTGGACGGGAATCTGCATGACGTACTGCACGAAGTGTGGGAACCACCTGTGCTGCACAAGCATGTACAAGTGCTTCACTTTGTTCCACACTAAATCATAGGTGCACCAATGATTGTCTCGTGCAAATAAGCATCTGAGTATGAGTCGCACTAAATCTATCTCTTACTTTCAACTTCTTCTTTATTTGCACATTGTTGCAAATATGCAACATACCCTTTTTCTGCAAATTGAAACCACAGACATTCGCTAAAGTAAGTTTCCATGGGAGTACAGGTACTGTTATGCATCTCACAACGCCATGAATAATATTTTGAGGAAGCAAAAAATTGTGCACTAAAGGGTTAATGTCGATGTGAAATTGTTTCTGTTAAATTTAAACTCCTGAAAAACTAGAAGGTCCGCTGTGTTCACAAAGTTCGCGTATATGTTGTGCTTATGGTTAACCATGTTTAGCAGTTCGCGATTGAACCATGGTTTCTGAGGTTTAGGAGGTTTTCTTGTTTTGACAATGGAAACTTTTTGTGCTACATTTGCTTAAGTATGCCGATGAATTGGTTATGTGCAGTGTCAGTTCTATCAGCTTCATAGAGGGTGGCCCATGTCGGCTCCCTAATGTCTTTACGCAAAGACTGAAGTTGCAGCAACGTTATTTTCTGAACGTAATTCACAGACCTCGAACTCCTGGTTTCGTCTCTAGCTTGGTCAGCGAACATAAAAATGCCTAGATGGTCACTGACCTTGTTATAGACTACATCGGCTGCTATGAGTTTGTTACCAACGTTTATAATAAATACATGTAATAGTGATGCTGTTTCCTCGGTTGTACGTGTTGATTTAATTATGATATAGAAGAAATCGTTGACAGTAATAACTGAAGTAACTTCTTTGTGTATTCTAGGAGGAATAAGCATATTTACGTTGATATCGCCTTCTAAGAACAAGTCCAATTTCTGGTCTGTCACATAGAACAAAATTTTATAAAAAAAAGGGAACAAAGTGGTCACCATTGCCAGAAGGTGGTCGGTACAAACACCAAACACACTGTTGTGGCGGCGCGCAGTAAATGCCTGATAATCTGGCGTAAGAGCACAAAAGTAATCGATAGCTTCATAGATTACGGTTTCTTTCACCAAACTCAAAATACCGTCTCCACCTTTATCCTCATGGTTGCGGGAAAAACACCGATAGCCCGGTGGCCAGAAAACAGTTGACAGCTGCGTGTAGCACGTTTCTGTGATCCTGACCGCTGTAAATTGAACACCGAGTGAAACACGTCGAAATTAAAACAAGTAGTTTCCGCCTTCACTGCCCGTTAGCGCCTCGATTGCTTGCTTTCTCCGGCCTTGTCTATCACTGCAAAATTTCGTCGAGACAACGCTATGTTATCTTGCACCGGGCGCACCAGGCAACTTCCTGGCACTTGTTCAGTGACTCGTGTGGGGCAGGGAATGTGTGTCGTATAAGTCTACAGTATTGGGCGATGTCGTAATAGGAGTGCAGGGCTTTGACGGGCTTCTCCGGGTTCGCAGGACCTACTGCTCGGCTGGCTCGGTCGAATGAGGAACATTGCTGTGGTCAACTTTCCTTGTTCGACCACAGTTCATCACTTCAAGACTCTATCTTCTGTGAGATCCTGTCTTGTTCGGAGTTCTTCCGCAGTATTTGAAGGTGGCACGCTTAAGTGCTCGGCTGTAGATACGCTGCGCTTGTCTGGTGCGCGTTACTAATCTGAGCCGCCATTTTGTAGCGATGCCTTCCGCTAGAGTCTCGGCCACTGTTATCGTCGACCGTTCACGGCCGGAAGCGCGAAAAGCGCAAAAAGATACAGCATCGGAAAAGGCATCGCTACTAAATCGCGGCCCTGAACTCCTGTGTTCTTTTTTTCTTCCTTGCCTCCACTCTCCCGTGCTCCTCATCACGTGTAAGATAACAAGCTGGACTAAATCTAGCTAAACTCTCCGCCTTCACTTCACTCTGTATCTCTTGGTAGCGGCGGTTTCCGCGCCTCGGACACACGAGGTTAGTGCACTTTGCGTGCAAGCGCCCTTTCAACAACTTTTTCTTGCAAATGCAGTGGTCTCGTTTGCGACAGCCTAGTTCAGGAACCCACGCTCTCTTCGACGGAGGCATCTGGTGGGAATTTTGTCCGTAGAGGGAAGACGAGCTCTGTTGCCAACGCTAAGGCGTGCTTTCCGCGAGGCGCCGAGTGTCTCATGCGACATTCGACGTCGACTGCGTGTGTGAGCTCGAGCCCGTTTTTCACGCCCACTTGCCGGATGGCACCGAATGCGTGTTTATCATGGACAGGGATCACGTACTCAGAGCCCGTGTAAGGCGAGTGGTGTTGCGTTTGCTCGCCTGGCAACTCAAACCTTGCGCTGCTTCTCCCCCGAGCGCGAGAGAAGCTAAACGGCAACATTGCCGGGTTTTGCGTCCGTTGCTTGGTGGCGATCATTCGCCCAAACGGTGGCTACCGCGTGCCTACGATCGCAGAAAAACTTGTGTTCGCATGTTCGCACTGGAGAACTCGACATTTATTGACCTAAAGTATTTTCTTTGAGGCAATAGATGCAGCGCGATACTATTGCCGAATAGGCAATTAATAATTGGTGTGACGTTGCGGTATGCTCTTCATATTTTTTTGCCGACACAATTGAGCAGATAATTGCAAAGAGCGAAAGGGGCCTTTGCTGACGTGTGGCAGCTTCGACACAATTTACCACGGGTATTGTATGCAGCTTATTGCTCACGATATCAGCGCACGAAGGTTTAATTTCGAATGCAGAAAAGTAGTTGTAGCGGCTGCCTGCACTGCAAAAAGTTTCACACTCCTTTTTTGAACAGGTGGAACGTCGTACAAAACGCATTAGCATAGATTTCCACAATGCGTGGGATCTGCGTGATATTTGATATCTGCTGTGCAAATGCGGTTTTTGTTATCACCCAGCTTATTTTCTGAAATTGAAGGATGAGCACTAATTAGTAGGGAAATTAGGGAAACGTTCACAACGAGCTAACTCAACGGTGCAACTTTTTTCATGCATGCCTGCCACCTCCAGCAGCTCTATACAGTAGCGAAACTACGGTATTTGCCCCAGCCATTTTTTGAATAAAGGACACTACAGATTTAATAAATTTCTCGTTCGTTAATACCATGTATGTGTAATGTTGTTTGTGCATTTCCATAGTATTTTCAACGAAATAAATAAATAACTAAATAAATAAATAAATAAATAAATAAAAATAATGTGACCTATGCCTCTTCAGCAGGCTGCCACGTTAAACCACGTTATAAACGACGACAACGTCGCCATCGCCACTACCGACACTGACGACAAACCATGTTTTCTACGGAGAATGAGAAAATAAAAGGGGAACGTCTGCTTGGCCGTATAAGAAAGAAGTAACATTTCGTCTTGATTGAATGCACACACGAAAGAGGCTCCCTCCTTTGACCAGCGTTTCGAGACGAGACGCGCTTGTTCGGCAAATAGTGGAAGCACGCTAAGCAGAACGTTGCAACTGATCCAGCTAGCATTAGCTGATTTACCCTCGAAAGCTGAAAGCGTCTTTCTTGCGTGCGTTGACACAAAAGTCATAACCTGACTCGGTACGAGGAAACCTCGATGAATGCTATTAAACAAATAAACACAAATGAAACTTTAATAACATACTTTGTTTAAGGCACACCCATTAACGTACAAAATGTGTGAAGAGGGAAAAGCTTACCTCGTCATTAAAACGGTCTAATATTTCTTAATCCTTGCGAAGTTCCCAAATCACGTGGTAAATTGTTGGTGCTCAGCAATGGAAACAAAAGTTTACACAGAAAACCGCCCTAATAACCCAGCTCTGATGCTTTCTTCTAAGCATCAAAACAGCAGAAAAAGAAAGCCGGCAGATCTCACGCGCTATGGGAATAGATGTTATGCGAAGCTGTGTGCATTACGCGAAGCTGTGTGCATGAGTTACCGAAACGACCATAAGGCTGTTTCATGACCAACATGTCACGCATGTCATGACATTCATGTCACACCCGCCGCGGTTGCTCAGTGGCTATGGTGTTGGGCTGCTGAGCACGAGGTTGCGGATCGAATCCCGGCCACCGCGGCCGCAATCTGATGGGGGCGAAATGCGAAAACACCCGTGTGCACGTTAAAGAACCCCAGGTGGTCGAAATTTCCGGAGTCCTCCCCTACGGCGTGCCTCATGATCAGAAAGTGATTTTGGCGCGTAAAGCCCCATAATTTAATTTTTTAACATTCATGTCGTGATCGGTCATTTATGTTCGTCACACACTCTTGTCACACTGTGTCAATATTTATTAGTCATATCATAAGAAGCCAACAAACATTGACCCCAAGGACAACATAGAGGAAATTACTTGTGCTTAATAAATGAAATAAGGAAAGGATAAATTAAGGGACATGAAACTGGAGGAAAAAACAACTTGCCGCAGGTGGGGAACGACCCCACAACCTTCCCATTTCGCGTGCGATCCTCTACCAATTGAGCTACCGCGGCGCCGTTTCCCCATCCACTTTCTTGGGTATTTGCGTTTCCTAGTAGAACCCTGGGATTATTAGCCAGCGCTACCACTCACAGACCTTGGCGGCGGACGTGGAACATCCTTCGTGCCGCGGGCGTCACGAGAATGTGATCTTTTTGGGTGAAAGCAACCGGTCAATAAACCCACACATGCTACCTGAAGGCATCAATGTTGCCGGATTCGAGACCCTCGCTATGTAATAAACGAGAAAAAAGGGGGTTAATCGAGGGGCCCGATTTTTATTAGTCACATTAATTTTGGTACATACCAAGTTAACAAAACGACCATGATAGCATCAAGACGTAGGTGGCTAGATGATAGATAGATAGATAGATAGATAGATAGATAGATAGATAGATAGATAGATAGATAGATAGATAGATAGATAGCGTTCAAGTGACAGAAAAACACGAAAAGTTGTGTAAGGGGGGAGGTGTACGAAAGGTGGGGATCGCACTTCGTTCGATCGCGAGCGCTTCATGATGGCACACGTGGAAGACTACAACTTTGTCTGGCGGTACTGGTTTTGGAAAGAGATAGTAATCTCGGGGGTGAATGCAGGTAGTGCACGTAAGACGAGGCAGTGTAGTGTGCCGTACACTGCCTAAATAAGGGCACTGACTCACGAAAACTAAAGCTATTTATGCTATATCAGTGTCCCAACTATTTTGCTAAGGGTGGTTGTGGTTCATTCACGAGTGTTACTGACGTGCGGCTGAGTAGGTGCATGAGTTGAGTATTTTAGAACCGCTACGTTATATTCAATTTCTCGATTTTCATTGGGAAGAATTTCCCATCAAAAATGCGCCAGAACGCCACGAGCCGCTTAATATAGCAGGTCAACTATACAAACTCAGAATGTCATCATATTCACTCTAGTGTTTGAGAGGTGTAAAATTGGAGATTTGAAGAAAATCGAAGGCGGCAATAAAATGAATGGTATATTGCGCCACTATAATTTGGAGTTCGACGCTATATCTGAAGCGCATGAAAATAATTTTAGTTATAATTCACCGCCTATTAGAATCTTCATAAACGTAGCGCTCGATAAAGAAAAAAAGAAAGAGAGAGAGAGAGAGAGAGAAAGATATATATATATATATATATATATATATATATATATATATATATATATATATATATATATATATAGAGAGAGAGAGAGAGAGAGAGAAAGAGAGAGAGAGAGAGAGAGAGAGAGAGAGAGAGAGAGAGAGAGAGAGAGAGAGGAGAGAGAGAGAGAGAGAGAGAGAGAGAGAGAGAGAGAAAATCAGCATTAAAACGGATAACGCGTGCAGGATGATCAGACGCCTGGCAGGAAGACACAAGGGCAGGAAAGAAGATAACCTCATCAGGTTAATCATCTCTTTCGTGCTCTGTCATATTTCATACGCCGCTGCCATGTACAACTGGACGCAGGTTCAACTCAAGAAGCTTGACGCAGCGATCAAGAAGGTTATTAAAAGCGCATTGCGGCTCCCAATTCAAACCAGCACTGCAATATTGCTGAAGTTAGGAATACACACAACACGACCATGGAGATCGCGGAGGTTCAAGAAACATCACAAATAGCGAGAGTATCTACAACCAGCACGGGAAGATCAATCCTGGACAAGATCATGATCAACCCCATTACGAATCCAGCAAAGTACACTAAAGTTAATCAAGAATTCGCAGACAACATAATTGTCGCACCGCTACCCAGGAATATGCGCCCAAAACTTAACATCAACAGGAGAGTCGCACGAGCCAGGGCGTTAATAAAGAAAATGGATAAAGGGGGCAGAGGAGCCTGCTTTGTTGATTCGGCTGCCTACAAGGATCGAACTAAGTTCGCGGCGGTGGTAGTGGATCATCAGGGCAATTGCACCAACTGCGCCACGGTCTACACTAGCAAACCTGAAGTCGCTGAACAAGTTGCCATTGCATTGGCACTAACAGACGATAGATTTACAGAAATATATAGCGACTCGAAAACAGCTATTAGAGCTTTCAACAGGGGAAAAATTGCCCCACAGGCTGCGAGAATAGTTAACAAAAGGCAAACAAATGTTACACGTTACATTTATTGGTTCCCGGCGCACCTTGGTTCACTTGATGGCATTCCTGCCAATCCAAATGAATCGGTCAACAGCGTCGCCCGCGACCTTACAGACCGGGCCGCTTTTACATATGGTTTTGATCCTGCTGGATTGGAGAACTTACAGAGAGATACGCTCATTACATACAATGAAATTACAAAACATTACTACATGGGAAGGAGGGAGTTTTCACCCCCTCATTATAGGCTAAACGGAGCGCAAGCAGTTACACTTAGGCAATTACAGACAGAGTCTTATTATTCACCTGCACAAATAAAGGAATGGTATGACATTGCAGACATGAATATTATATGCAAAGCATGCAAAAAGGAGATATGCACGCTTGAACATCTGCTCTGGGAGTGTGGGTCGCTCGGCCCTGGCATTTCCCGGAATCGGTTTTTAGAAATGATCAGAGCTCCAGATCATATCCCTCAAGTCCTGGCTGTCCAGTACGCCCGTGATAGGGCTAGGAGGTTTGACCTCCCGGTCCCAACATGGGACTAGCCAGGCAGGTGGCAACACCTTGTACAGGACAAGAATAAAGTTTTTTCCTCCTCCTCCTCCTCGTGCTCCCAGCGTAATTATACTGTACTTAGACAAGCAGATTCGTCAATTGAACTTGTGATCGCTGCATCTCCATCTCCATCTTTGTTTGACCCACTGTCACGCTTGACTGTCATATAAAGCATTTTAACAAACTTTGACGGATGAAAATGGGGGTGTAACACGTTGCAGTTGGTTTATAGCGGTGTGGTCTTGCGTACGTATACTTTTGCGTATGAAAAACCTTGTCAAGAAAGTTCTTAATGAACCGCGAGGGCTTCATGCGCTCGTATACTTATGCGATAAGTTTGGCGAACTCGTCTACACTATAGCGGAACTGTAAACGTTCCTGTAAACTGTAAACTGTAGAAAGCGAATATCTTGAATACGCCATCGGCGCACTTGAGCAAGATTGCTTGCGCGGGTGGAGGAAAAAGAGTGATGCCTACAGAATGTTTTCGATATGAGAATCTGCATTACGCGCAAGAAAAATCAGGAGAACAGGAGGGTTCTGAGAAATTTCGGATTACTTTTACATATTTTCATTCTTGCCCCGAAGAAAAAAAGTCAAGAAACACTAGGAAGGGAATAAAAAGAAAACGGAGTAGGGAGGAATGAAGTGAGACGACGTGCATTCGAGTCTCTGAATTCCGCAAGTGACTCACACGTATGATTAATCTGTACACAGCGTTGGTGCGGTAAGTAACCAGGTGGGTAGTACGATAGAACACCGAGAGGTGAAACGAAGCACCGAGAAATATATCGTTAGACGGGGGTTGAAAATGCGAGACAATGTTTTAGTTATTTTTTTTTGTTTAGGAGCTGCTACGTTGTAAAACAAACAAAAGGAAAAGATCGGAGTAAAACATTCGGGAGGAATACGAAGCAGAGTCGTAAAAGAGAGCTAGGAGGAAAATGGAAAGTAAAAGACGGGGAGCGAGTTTTTCATACTTGCGATAGGATGCGTCATGTAGGTAAAGGACTCCGCACGCGCACCAAATATAGTCACGGCAGCGGATCATGCCATATCGTTACGCTAGCTTCAACGCACAAAAATAATAATATTAATTAAGAAGAAAGATAAAACGCAGCTGTAGAGGCGTTGCCTTCTTTAGTCACTCGCCACTGAGTTTCATAGATCACACCTGCATTTATTTCCATGAAGTAAGAAGATAGAGAAAGAAAAAAACTTGGAAACTGAGCTCGCAGTAAGCTCGCAGGAGAAATTACAAACGCTGAGACGAGAAACTTCCGGACTGCGTAACTCGGCCCCGTATGCTCGTAACTACCCGGAATGTGGAAGCCGTGTTTGCCAGCGGCGTTGATTTATTTCTTTTTATTATTTAAAACAGGAATACAGACACAACCATGTATACGTTCAGGCATTAACGCTGAAGCTCTTTTGGATGCGGATTTTAGCATAACAAAAATGAATGTTGATCAAAGTCCATTAGCCAGCACATTTGAGACGTTTTTCTCCAAAGGAATGTCCATTATAGTAAAAGACGCAGCGCCGAATTTTCAGTCTTAAGGTGGCGTAGAGGAAAAAACCGCGCTTTTTGCGCTGTATGTACTTGTCTTGTAAAAGAGGAAAGAAATGGAAAAGAAAGCGAAGTTGCGATGCGTTGGAGCTGGGGCATTTCCCAGAAATACGGTTTATTGCATAAATGCGTATAAAAATTGTAGCTATGGCAAAAGGAAAATTTGGGCACCGCGTGCTTTTGTGGTAATGTGCCTCATTCATAGGGTGATCTTTTTTTTTTTATTGATATGATATAAGGAGATGTTGGCGCACAGTTTAAGGCGCCGGCTACTCCTAATCTGGAGTGGTTCGTCATACATCGTACAGGATTCAAGGTTACATATCAAATAGTCTTTTCACACAAGCACCAGGACTTATCACGCAACGTTTCCACAGGAAGACTATGACGTAAGGAACACATGGTACATACAATATACAATGTAAATGTATCCACACTTATGTAGATGAAAGTCTCAAAAGTACAAAAGATATGGTCGCCTAATAACACATTGTCTACTCAGCGGGTGGTACATACATCGTGTAAAGGCATTATCACATGCAGTCACAACAGAACAGTCAACATAACATAATTCACAAACAGATGGATATATACAGTGACAATGAAATGAAGGGAACAATGAAAGTGCTAATAACGTCCAGCAATGCCGCTGTCTTCAAGAAAAGTCTTTAGTGCTTTTAAAGCACTCTTCTGTAAGGCCGTTATTGGCCAAGGGCCCAAAAGTTTCCTTAAACTGAAAGGTCTGCGGTCTAATTTAATTAGCGCTGATTTAAGTCGGCTTCTTGGTGTGTCGTGATGCGGGCAATCTAGAAGGAGGTGATATATATCTTCGTCTACAAATCCACAATCACATTCGGGGGTTTCCGCACGGCCAATTCTGTGTAAGAAATGCTTTGTGTAGGCAGTGCCTAGCCTTAATCGATGAATAAGGGTTTCCATAGTTCTATCTAATGACAATGAAAATTTGAATTCAGTAAATGGATCAATATGATATAAGTCCGAGCTCTTAGAATTCTGGTCAAACCAAGTGTTTCTAGACATTTTGAGAGACGTTGTCCTTATAATGCAGCGTAATTCATCCTTTGATACTGGGAGCGGAGCCGTATCATCTTTGAGGTGCGCTTGTCGTGCTGCTTCATCGGCTGCTGTGTTGCCAGGAATGCCGTAATGCCCTGGTATCCATTGGAATGCTATCGAATGTTTCGCTTCGCTTGCCTTTGTGAGGTTTTTAAGTGTTTCATATATTATACTGTCACTGAATGTTTTCCCCTTTGTGTTGCAGAGTGATGTTAGAGCCGCCTGTGAATCGCTGACGATTACCCATTTTTGCGCATCTCTTACTGACAATATAAATTTTATCGCACATAGGATTGCGAACAGTTCAGCCGTTGTGGACGAAGTCGCACGAGATAACTTAAATGATTCTTGTTTGTTGAGGTGCGGTATAATGAATGATGAAGTTGAAGAGGTTATCTTGATGTATCTTGAATGACGCAGCAGCCGTAAATGTTACGAGACATTTGCTGCTAAACGGTTTTTTATATACATATTTCTGCGATACTTGTAAAAAATTTGAGGCTATAAATGAAGCTGTGCTTGAGAGAATAATAAAATTGGGATTTGTCGGTTAAATGCGACAAGCTTCATTCACATTGGTTCAACGCTTGCTCATACTTTGAGAGAGCATTTAGGCTTCTGACTTGCGCTTCAAATAGAACAATCAGCGTTGGTCCAAACTGAAGCTCGCTTCTAAAGAACGCTGCTTTATTCTTCAATAAAATTGTTTATTTATTTTATTTTTATTTATTTGAACATACTATCAGCTCTTTACAGGGCCAAGATAGGAATGAGTACAATAACGTATTACATACTGTACACCAACAAACACTAAGCACACAGCAGTGCATATGATCAGGTATACACAAACAATATTAAGAACAATTCGTGACACTTAGTGCATCAGCTTGTGGTACTTAGTACAGCAATATAGGGTAACAAAAACTGAAATCACCAGCAAACTAAGAAGAGTATTGTTGAAGTTGGGCCCGAAACTGCTCGCAGTCTCTCGCGCTTACCACTCTCTCCGGCAGTTTATTCCATTCTCTCGCAGTTTGCAAAAAGAAAGAATATTTAAAACAATCCTTAGAAAATCTGCCTTCTTTCACGTACTTTGAATGTTTATTCCTTACTACCCGCGACGTTGTCTCGGTTATGTAGCGTTCCTTGTTTACCAGCACCATATGATTCATAATGCTGTAAAAAAGGCTCAGCCTTTTCTGTTTCCTTCGCATTTTAAGCAAAGGAATGTTTGCCTTTTCATAAAGTGACACCGAGTCGTGTCTTCGATATTTGGAAAAAATGAAGCGCAAAGCACGCCGTTGCACACCTTCTAATTTTAGTGCGTTCTTTTGGTCGTAAGGATCCCAGACTTCGCACGCATATTCCATTATAGGACGAACTAGCATTTTGTATACAATAAGCTTGGATTCTGCGGATGCTTGTTTGAAAGTCCGTCGAATAAATCCTAATCTTTGATTTGCCTTGCCTACTATATTGTCAATGTGGGTAGTCCAACTCATATTTGCAGTGAAAGTTACGCCCAAGTACTTGTATTCGGTCACTCGAGTTAGTGGGGTACCCAATAGGGAGTAGTTGAACTGTAAAGGGGTGTATTTGTGCGATATTGTCATGCATACAGTTTTATCCAAGTTCAGTGACATTTGTCATTTTCTACACCATTCATGTATTTGATCTAAGTAATAATTAAGTTTAAATTGGTCAGCTGCGGAGGTTACTTCAGTGAAAATAACGCAATCATCTGCAAATAATTTTTATTTTATTATTTTATTTTATTTATTTGAACCTCAAGGGTCCCTGGCGGGACATTACATGAGGGGTTGACTTGAATCGATTGACTTGAATTTGACTTGAATCGATTGGTCTGCTATCAGGTCATTGATAAATATTAGGAATAGCAGGGGTCCCAGCACAGAGCCCTGCGGCACTCCGGAGACGACCTCACATATTGTAGACTGGCTTTCTTTAACACTAACGAACTGTCGGTGATTCATTAGAAAAGCTTCGATCCATTGGACGACTTTGCAGTTACCTAACACGACTCTTAACTTCAATAATAATTTCGTGTGACTAACCGTATCGAATGCCTTTCTAAAGTCTAGATAAATGATATCTACTTGGCCTCTTCGATCTAGCACTTCACAGATGAAATGCACTGTTTCCACAAGTTGGGTCACTGTCGAGAGGCCGCTACGAAAACCATGCTGAGACTCACTGAAGAAATTTTTGCTCGTCAGAAATTCTCTGATGTGTTTGGAGACAACGTGTTCAAGAATCTTACATGGTGTTGACGTTAGTGCAATAGGTCTGTAGTTGGAAACACATTTAAGATCTCCGCCTTTTGGTATTGGGATTATCTTACTTAATTTCCAATCGTCAGGTAGGGCCCCCGACGACAGCGATTTTTGAAAGATAACTAAGAGGTATTTGGCCATCCACTCCGCATACCTCTTTAAGAATGCATTAGGAATTTCGTCAGGTCCAGATGATTTACATTGTTTTAGATTGAGCAATAGTTTAAATATACCTCGCTCGGAAAGCTGGAGTTCGCCTAGAGGAAGGAAGCAACGAGAAACACGAAAGTCGTCTACTTCGCCATTGTCTGTAGTAAAGACACTGGAGAAGAAGCTGTTAAGCTCCTTTGCAATATCTTCTTCATTAATAATAAAGCCCTGAGTCGTACACAACTCAGAGATTGCCTTTTTATCTTTTGAAAAGTGCCTCCAGAACTTCTGGGGTGAGTCTTTAGGGAACTTTGGCAGTGTAACATTAAAATACTTCTGTTTGGACTCTCTTATCTTATCCTTCAACTCTTTTTTGAGCGCAATAATCTGTTCTAACAGATCTAGATCGGGAACACGTTTGTACCTTGCTCTGCATCGTTGTATCCTCCTTTTCAAATGGATAATTTCGCGTGATACCCAGGGGTTATGCACACGTTTCTTTTTTACCCTCAAGGGCACAAACTCGGCTATGCATTTGTGTACAAGGGCTTTAAACCTTAGCCAAACTTTGTTTATATCCGTATTTTGTTGGAGACAAAGCTCCTTAAACCGTTCAAAAGAAATGTCCAATTCGTCAAGTATAGCCGTATCATCGGCCATATTGTATTCCCTGTAAGTCGAAACGTGTCTGGATATATTTCCATTTTGCTGCAACGTCAGTGTTAAGCCAACGACGAAATGATCAGAAATTCCAGAAAAAATCTCAACTTTGTGTGGCCGGAGGAACAACTTTTCACTCAGAAATATAAGGTCAAGGACAGATTTGCTGGCTTGCTGTACACGAGTGTATTCATTGACAACTTGGTGAAGACTGTGCGAAAAACACATTGCGATTAGTGCGGTGGCAGACTCGCATTCCCTACTTCCCGGCAACATGCTGTCCCACAATACTCCAGGAGCTAGCTAGCTTTTTATGCGCTCCAGCGTGCATATATAACAAACAACATATACTGGTAATAATTATGGACTTGCTTTTCTTCTCAAGCTTTTCCACATACAATATGCTCGGAATTGTTCACCGTTACTGTTGACTTTCTTCTTTGCTTCCAAGGAACCACTGAAGACAAGCAATAAGCGATGATGTGTTGTTTGTGCCTTTTTATGTAGATATGTGTAGATTCGGGTGAGCCGCCTCGTCTGGAAAGAATGTCAACTTACGTGCCTGTTTTCAAACTCTCTTGTGTTTACAGAACTGGGTGTCTTATAGCTATCTTTTATTCTATCCCGTGACTTTCTTTAGGGGTGTCCGGAACCACACCTCGGGCTTGATGAAAAAGCACAGTTCGCGGATAACGTATAAGCTGTTGTGAACATCTCAGCAAAATTCTGCAATCGTGTGCGGTGCGCGGAGCTTGCAAGCTGAGCACTAAGTCACCCTTTTCTCAAACGCTCTCTTTTCAACAGAAGCCTGCTCCTCACTCTCTTCTACATGCTTTATTTCGTAACACAGCGAATTCGTTTGCGCGGCTTCTATTGGCCAATGGCTGACACCAATAAAGGAGGGCATTTGGATCAGTGCGCTTCTTGCTACTGTTACTGCGTATATTTATTCAGGCACTTTAATAAAAAGGTTGAAGTAAGCGAATATATGCTTTCGAATTTCGATAATAACTGCATACTTCCGGAAGAAGCCGACTGTACTCCGCTCACACTCGGCTGCGGCCGCTCGCGTAGAAATTAGATTTTGGCCACCTTGCTTATAGGTCTCGTAGCCGTCGGGTCTCCTTAATTTAGACTGGTTTTTAACACTTTAAAAGCTATCCTCGAGCCGCGCAAAACTTAAGGTCAGGCCACACGCACGCTTGCCAGCTCGCGCTCACTCCTGGCCGCTCCTTGTTCGACGCCTTGGCAAACTTCGCTTCGAATTAGTCTATTGATGTCGCTTCAAAAACGCGCAAGTTGGATGTGGCCAATATCCGCCGGTCAAGCTGGTGCAGGACAAAGCCGGTCCCACCACGTAGCAAAGCCGAGTGGCGCAAATCAGCGCGAGCGCGCACGCAAGCCCTCTCGTGCGCATAGCAAACGCTGCGCATGCGCGCTACAGCTGCATGTACAGCCGCGGTCTGCTGCGCAGCGTAGATACCGCGGCCGCCGCGGGATGCTGCGACGACTCCGCTGGCTGAGCGCACTGAGGTTCGCTGAGGACAACCGCGTTTGGCGCGTCGTAGGTGATAAAAGCATAATTATATTGGCGTGTGAACATCAAAAATGAAATTTGAACTGCGCGCCACTGTGACAACGCCCGTTCCGCCGTAGCGGTGCAAGGCGTTGAAGAAGCAACGGAAGTACCGCGAACGGGACCATTCGCGACCTTTGATTGCCAATAACTACACTTCAGCTGAACGCATTGCAGTACTTCTTGCGGCAAAGTATTTCTAAAATTGCCCACTTTAGCTTCAAGCGCATTTCTCGACTTCGATAAAGAGTGGTTCAGGGCCCGTTTAATCTTGTGGAGAGGTTCCACATTTTTGCGACATTTGACTGTCTCAAGGTTTTCGTGCATTTAGTTTCCATGCTTTGCGAGGAGGAGTAGCCGGCGCCGTTAAAGACGCCGACCTCTGCTTCAGTTACATGTCAAAAGTAAACAAAAAGCAATGAGCGAATGAACAGTGATATGGTGCGAAGGTTGAGTTAACCTCCGCGGACCCAACAAACACCCTGTGACACATTGCGTTTTTAAAGTCATCTCTTATTGTTAACCGATCCCTTGCGCTCTTATAATAAGCTGCTTCCTGGATCAAAATATACGAACACATGCTACCATCAGCGCCTTCATACATGCGGACATATTGTCAATTTCTCCTCTTTTTTCACACGATATTGTCCTTTGTTTGCCTAAATACATATGTAAACGTTAACATCGCAATGATGGTTCCTCGCATTTACATTTATTAGGGATTTGAACGTCATCTGGTGTCATTTCAAATCTACGATAGATTCATTTTTCGCTGGGGGTAACAATATAACCCTAATTAAATGTCACACAAACGATCAGTCTACACAAAAGTCGATGGTAACGAAACGATTAGATGTCTGACTTATAGTATATATAAAATTTTATATGTAGCAACATGAAGAAGAAGAAGAAGAAGAAGAATGTTTCTTGCCTTAAAAAGTATAGAAAATGACTGACAGCATCTGGATCTGTAGCCGATATGGCGAGTTGAGGACCCATTAGAAAAAGGCTGAGTAAGTGCAGTAGCAATTGGTGCGCACAATGTTAATATGAAAATTACAGCCTCAATGTGACATGTACTTATGCACTATCACCAGTAGAATTGTGAGTAGAGCATCAATGGGGTGATTGGTAGCTCCACGAAAGAATGAGTCTCTTGAACGACGGTGCAATATTTGGCAGGCATTTAATCATGCTAGGTATATTCCAAATTTTTGCGTCGGCAAAGGATAATGTTCGACAGCTGTAAACATCGTGGACTATCGGCAATGGTCCGTCGCGACGGAGATCCGTCGACCCAACTCCCGGACTACCGAGGCCCTTCACGCCCTGAGCTGGATGAAGACTTCTCCGTTGCCGAGGTCAGACAGGCCATCTTCGCGCTCAACCGCAAGTCTGCGCCGGGTCCGGACGGAGTCACCAAGAGAATGTTGAGAAACCTCGACGACACGTCGATTGTCTTTCTGACCGACGAGATCAGAGAGTCCTAGAAGAGCGGCGTTGTTCCTGCAGAATGGAAGATGGCCTGCACGGTGCTCCTTCCTAAGCCCGGCAAGGCCCCGAACATCGAGAACCTCAGGCCGATTTCTCTAACCTCCTGCTTCGGCAGGGTCATGGAGCGCGTCGTCCTCCACAGGCTCAACGGGTACCTCGAAGACAACGAGGTTTAGACGTACAACATGATCGGCTTCCGCGCCGGACTCTCGACGCAGGATGCCATGAAACTAATCAAGCATCAGATTATGGGTGGCCGTTCCAGAGACGTCAAGGCTCTGCTCGGTCTGGACCTCGAGAAGGCTTTCGACAACGTGCTCCACACCTACATCGTAAACACCATTTCAGACCTGGGTCTCGGTTTCATATTCCAGAGCTACGTCAGCTCTTTTCTAACTGACAGGAAGGCCAAGCTTCGCATTGGAGACTTCCGCTCCGAAGATGTGCCCCTCGGAGGGCGGGCCACTCCTCAGGGCGCCGTCATCTCCCCAACACTGTTTAACATCTGTATGACTGGTCTTTCCGAGAGGTTGGCGAGCGTCGAGGACGTCAAGCACACCATCTACGCCGATGACATCACCTTATGGTGCTCTGGCGGCTGCGAGGGCAGAGTCTAAGAAGCCATGCAGGAGGCGATCGACGTGTTCGTGGAGTATGTCCGCCCTACCGGACTTCGATGCTCCCCCGCCAAGTCGGAGCTTCTGCTCTACAGAAAAGTGAAGGGAAGCAGACCCACAAATTGGAAGCCCGTCTCCGAAAGCAGCATCAGTCTTCGCACTTGTGAAGGAGTGGGGGAGGGGTGATACCCAGGATCGACGTTATTTGGGTCCTGGGCATGTTTGTCGAATTCAATGGTGGGAACGGAACGGCTCTCCACAAGATCATCTCAAAGACGGACAACGCTTTCCGCCTCGTTCGAAGAATTGCAAATCGGCACCGAGGCATGAAGGAAAACAATCTCCTCAGGTTGATCAATGCCTTCGTACTGTGCCACTTCACGTACACGATTTCTGTGCACAACTGGCTCAGAGCAGAGCGGGACAACCTCAACGCTCTCATCCGCAAAGTAGTCAAGAGGGCTCTCGGGCTACTAATCAGGACCCATATCGAGGATCTCCTCAAGCTGGGGGTGCATAACACTGCCGAAGAGATTGCCGAAGACGAAGAACGCGCGCAACTCACTCGCCTGAGCACCACAGCGGTAAACGCATCCTCGAAGAGCTGAGTTACCACCCTGTGGTATTCCCGATGGTCAGTACCCCAATCCCTAGGTGCATTCGAAACAAGTTAGAAGTGGCCCCTGGGCCCGGAAGCGTCCATCCCGTCCACAACGAGGGCAGACGCAAGGCCAGAGCAGCAGCCATCCTCAAACAGATTAAGCAACGAGACATTAGAGTAAGCTTCGTCGACACCGCAGAGTACAGCGATGGGAATACCTTCTCCGTCGTTGTGGTCGACTCCAGTGGCAAGGTTTCCAATAGCGCCTCCATTCGCACTTCAGGCCCCGGAGTCGCCGAGCATGCCGCTATCGCCCTCGCCCTGCTAGACGGTCATGGGTCCGAGATCTATAGATTCCAAAACGGCAGTTAGGGCTTTTCAGAAGGGTTGCATCGCCAAGCAAGCTGCTCGTCTTCTTAGCAGCTCGAGTCCATATACTTTCACGCATCATTCAATCCACTGGTTTCCCGCTCACGTAGGGTCGGTCGAGGGTGCTCCTCCGAACCTCAATGAGTCTGCTCACGAGGCTGCGAGTGACCTCACGTGGACGTTGCGTTCTCGGGTGCTGTTGAAATGGTTCGTGTAGCTCTGTTTTGCAGGATGATTCCCACAGAACAACATGAAATGTACGTGTAGCCCACGATTATATGCAATTTTTTAGGTGAGAGTGGAGAGAGAGAGAGACCAAGCGAATGAGAGACCAAGCGAGAGAGAAAAGGATCCATAGAAAGGCAGGGAGGTTAACCAGAGGTAGTTCCGGATGGCTACCCCGCAAGGGGGGCAGGGTTAAGGCGGATAAAAGGAGAAAGAGAGTGGAAGGGAGAGATAGAGAAAAAGAGAGACGAGCACAAACAAACCACGCACACCATATAGCGGTAGGGGGCGGCGTAATTAAAGTCTATCGTGAAGCCCAGTAGACCGCAGGAACCTTAATAACGCGAGTAAGGCCTTCAGCGCGGATGTTTTGTCCTAAAGCTTTGAGTTCAGCACTGTCCTAAAGCTTTGAGTTCTGATAGTGGACTATTGTCCAACTGGTCCAGTACTCTGCGCATCACTTACCTCTGGGCACTATATCGCGGGCAGACACAGATAATATGCGCGAGCGTCTCACCGCTGTTTCATGTGTCGCACGTGGGGCTGTCGGCCATTCCAATAAGGAAAGCATATGGGTTCATAAATGCAACGCCTAGCCACAGACGGTACAGCATAGCCTGTTCAGGTCGTGGTAACCCAGGCGGTAGGTGCATCCGTATGTCCGCAGACAACGAACGCGAACGACATATGGTGAAAACGTTCGAGTCCCAAAGGGGCAAAGTATATTCACGGGACATCAATCGCCGCTGAGCCGCAGCGTCTGTTCGCGAAAGCGGAATCAAGACACGTTGACCACTTTCATGTGCAGATCGGGCGGCTTCGTCGGCGTGGTCATTCCCGCTGATGCTGCAATGTCCTGAAAGCCATTCAAAGATTATGTTGTGTCCCTTGTCATGGCTGCGAAGATATATGTGTCGAATTTCTGAGGCCGGTTGTTCATTGGGTCCGTGACGCGTTGGGCTTTGTGCAACGTGCACAACGTCTACAGATTCCGGCAACATGTCTGGGAACACGGCGACATGTCTGGGAACATGTCTGGCAACATGGGAACACGGGTGGTTTGGTAAAACAAAACAGCTCTGCTGCTGCAGTCATCCCGGCAAAGTCTTAAGAAATCAAATTAAAAACTTCATGTGTGAGCAGATCGACGGGGGCAGAACTTGTGGTACTCCGTGCTGCACTTAATTTCGTTAATCAAAAACCACTACAATAATGCACAGTCTTTAGTGATTCCGAGGCAGCCTTCCAGGTGAGAGTGAAATGCGCTAAATATTAGGTACGGAGTGCCTGTAAATTGAAATATTGAAATAACGTGAAGCATCCAAAGCTTAGTTTTTCGCACAGATAATCGATATGTGTTGCCCACTGGAAGGATGAGTCGAGGGTCATGCCAAGGTAAGTGTGTGTCTTTAGCTTCTTAATAGCATTTTCCCCAATGTACCGCCCAGATGTTTCAGGTACCACTTTTCGGTCAGAGGCAAATACGACGCACTTAGTTTTCTTTGTACTTAGCACGAATTTGTTTCGCTTAAACCATTCAGAGGTTACATGTAGTTCTTATGAGAAGGTAGGCTACGTTAGAGCCGGCTATCATAAAATCCTAAATTCGGTACCTAATCAACGCTAAAGAAGGAAAAGCAAGGAGAAAGCATGAACGAGCACTATACACGCACGAACACAAGCACACAAAGAGTGTCTCTACGGGGTTTAGCACCGAAAGCACAGTCCAGCCATAGGACGGTCATCCATCACACAGGTGTGAAACAGTTCACAGAAGTCGTTTTAGCTATACATATGTAACGACAACATGACCGCGACACCATCCCATTAAAAAATGAGCACTATGTGTACAAGACAAAACACGCAATGTCGCGTATAGGCAGTCCATGAGGTTAACGTCCACTAAAAAATCGCGAGGGGCACTCACGGCACGCGTCTGCTTATCAGGGCATGACCACGGTTTCATCACTTTGCTCACGGTGAAAGGACGCCTGTAGAGGATGTTCAAACGCCCACGCAGGCGAAACCGCTGTTGGTCATATTGAGGGCGTTCTATGATAATATGCTCCACGATTGACATATAGCATCACCTGCGTCTAGCTTTATGTTACACCAGAATAGGAGGTTCTCATTTCTTATTAAAAAGAATGAAACTTTTTGGCCACACGAGTGGACACTGGATCTGAGGAGTTTAAGTTCAAGCTTCAGCTGAGGCCAAGGCTAGTGCAATATCTATTATTTATGCCCTAAAATTGTTTATTAAATTTGGCAAAACTGGCCCAAGTTCAAGAAAATTGAAGTGTTAAGTGTGCAAAGAACTATAACTTCATACCAAAAAGAGAAATGACTAATCTGGAAACTAAACATGTTACAGCGTTTAAAGATATTAAAAAGGGGCTGTGATATTGCAGCTTTCGTGAAGGTGTTAAATATAGGTTATGCGAGTGTTGCAGGTATTGGACGAATAGTGGCCTTTCTCAGACGCACGTCTTATGCGTCACTCTAGTTCGGTGTCGATGCTCCACCATATGTGGTTTATAAACTTTTTTAGACCTACCTTTATGAGTGTATAAAGGGTGTTCGGTTGTCCCACGGCTAACACCCTCACGTTTAGGGGTAAGATCAATTGTTGGTGGAAACCAATGATGGTATCGTCTTTGTCGACTTTCTCTTGCAAGTAAAAATGATGACAGCTGTGACAGGTGTCATAAATATTGCATTAAATGAAGTTGCAAATATGTCGCTTTCAAATTCTCCTGCCGGGTATTTCTGTGCGTCCAAGGCTGTCAGAATGATTACATAGTTTTTACCTACGTCTTTTCTCATTGCACGTCTAGTTTGAGCTCCGTTATTTTTTTCTACAAAGTTTAAAGGCCCTAATGGTAGGGGTGATACCCATGAGACAGGCAAACACCCTTGGTGGTGGTGGTAACAACTTTATTAACAATCCGGCAAATTCGTGGCCTGGGCCTAGGCCGCCTCCGAGGAGGTCCGGAGTTCCTGTCTCCTCGCCGCCTCACGGGCTTGCTGGATGGCCCATTGTTGATTTTCGAGGTTTGAGCTACGCAACGCGGCAGGCCATCGCG
This sequence comes from Dermacentor andersoni, assembly GCF_023375885.2. Lineage (NCBI taxonomy): Eukaryota > Metazoa > Arthropoda > Arachnida > Ixodida > Ixodidae > Dermacentor > Dermacentor andersoni. The sequence continues at coordinate 24,221,417 of NC_092815.1, forward strand.
CCGCAGCTTCATCTGGGGAAACTGCATTTTCTTTGCATATAATTTCACATTCCCAGAGAATGTGTCTAAGAGATGCGTGAGCCCTGCTGCATAATTTGCAGTTATCATCTGAGTAGATGTCCGGATATATCCTTCTGAGATGGACGGGGTTGGGGAAGGTCTTTGTTTGTAGCTGCCTCCAGTCTACCGCTTGGGCCCTGTCGAGTTTGGGGTTAGGGGGTGGATAAACCCACCTTGAGTTTTGAGAAAATTTTGTAATATCACAGTATCTGGTCATTCTGTCCCTCTCTGTCCATGCCTCCGTTGGATTTCCAACCCCAAGAGAGGATCCTTCTTCGCGGGCGCGGAACGTGAGACCTCGCGCTACGCGGTGGACCTCCTCGTTGAGGTTGGGTACGGGGGTGTCGGGGGACGTGTGGGCCGGGAACCATATAATGTGTCGTTCCTCCGTCTCCTCGGAGGTGACATAGTTCGCGTTGGCTTTGAGTATAGCCTCAGCCTTCGGCGAAATTCTGCCTTGTGCATATTTTGTGACCGCCGTCTGCGAGTCACTGAGTACGTATCTACAACTGGGGTTAATGATGGCTAGGGCTATCGCCACCTCTTCCGCTACCTCGGGGTTTTTTACACGTATGCTACAAGAACTGACCAATTGTTTTTCGGTATTGAGGACGGCCACTGCAAAAGCACGTCGATCCTCGTATTCTGCCGCTTCTACGTACAGCGCTTCCTTGTCCCTACCGAAGGCTTGGAGTAAAGCCTTGGCTCTACTCTCTCTTCGACCCTGATTAAAGGCGTGAATATTTTTAGAGTGTAGGGAACGGCTTTAATTGTTTCTTTTTCTTGCGGAGTTACAAAACTATAAGCTTCATGCTTCCTTTTCCGGAATTTTCTAATTGTGTTTATCTTTTTAATGTATCTGAAGGCGCAAAAAAAGAAAAAAGAAAAAGGTCCTGCTTGCAATGGTAGCTAGACCTTGAAGCTTTCTTTTTTTTAAAGTCGCAAATTTCATTTTAGTCAGGTCCACGGTTGCCTGATGACAATTTCTGCGTTTCAGCTTTATCTGGGTTGACAACGGACTACAGTTTTCTCATCGGCTTTCTCATTTCGGCGCAGTTAATCTGATCTATTTCGGGAGGGAAGCGCTCACGCAGCATGTTCTTTCCAATTTTCGTTTATTTTGGCGTTCCGTTCATTTAACACAGGAACTTTGACACAGGCACAACTGCTACCGCGGATGAAAAGCGAAATTGCCAGGGAGTTCTTAAAACGCACAGTTACTCTATGTCCTTCGTGATGCAGTCCGCATGACCTAGCATTTATTGTATCATCGTGGAGTTTAAAGCATGTCACGTACCAGTACGCTTGAAGAAACTGAAACCGGGACCATTTATCACGTCGCAGAGGCGCGGGTCCCGGCGAGCACAACGCTCGTGGGGTCGCGTTCCACGGCGCCGATCTGCATAGTAAAGTGATCTTTCTATCGGCGTCTCTGGGTCCCCGGAGGTCGCCCTCGGCGGATCCGTTCGAGCGGGAGCGGAGTTTCACCCACTGGCCTCGCTTTCAGCTTACCGTCCGCATTATAGCCTTTGAGCTGTAGTCCTGATACACCCTTCGCGAAATATATTTATTTCGAGACCCGCCTGCTTTTCTGCGTTGTTTAGAAGCGCCGGCATGTTTTTACACGAACCTCGCGTCTATATATATAAAAAAAAGGCTATGCAAGTGAAGAAAGAAAGACAAGATGAAAATGACTGAAATTCAGTGGTTAGCCTTTATTAATGAAACACACTCGAAGCAACATCACGTGCTTTATTAGGGACCAAAGTAAAGCGGAATGTTGGAGGAGTTTGGTGAGCCTACCTAAGAGGCGCAGCTGAACCGGCTAGGCGAGCTCTGGGAGGAAATGCGCTGATAGGTGTGCTCAATCTTAACTAACAGCGATGGGAGAAGGGGGTGTGAAGGGAAAGTATCTAATTGGGTCGTTCTTCACAGCAGATTCACTGTGGAGGGTTCTCACTGACAATGTTCCGGAGGAGGAGGAAAAGGAGGCGGTAACGATAATGAGATCAACCAGACGCGCGTCCGGTTTGCTACCCTACGCGGGAAAAAGGGTGTTAAGGGACGAAAAGAAAGAAAGGAGAGGGACAGAGGAAGGGTATTATCAATGCGAACACGTGGGGTTGTCCATCACATCCCGCCTACAGTCGGTAACTCAGGCCAGTTGATTTCATGAGCCGTAGCAATGCCCGCGTCGCTTTGTAAGCCTGTGACGCGTGGTGCCATGGTACGAGGATCTTTGTCTCTGAAAATGGTCGGCTGTCTTATAGGTTTACCACACTCCGAAGAACATCACGTTTGATGTCACAACGATCACAAAAACGTTTCAAATTGGTGAATGTGAATACGTGCCGGCGTGGATAACATGTACCTACTGATGTACCAGGGCACATGCAACGATTGACTTTTCTGTTCTTTCTGTAACAACTGCCATTCGTCAGTAATATTCTTGGCAACAGTATTAGAAAGCAAGAATACAGGCGGTAAGCAAAAGCCGCTACGGCTACTAATAACACAGAGGAATCATTTCACTGAGTGTACTGCTTCTTTCTTTGATGATTACTTGATTTTTCCACGCGCTCACCACCTTACCAAGTGCATACGTACGTCCATTTTAAACAACGAAAGACCCTCATGGACACTTACCACAAGAAAAGGCTCTCACTCTCAAATTTCTCCTAACAGGTGCTCCCAGTCAATCGCTCTGTCGGACATAATATTAACGAAGGTGACCAGCAAATGGCAAAGAGCACTTACGAACTAAAAATGTTTGGAATTGGGCCCTGTTAGGATCGGCCTGCAGGGGTACTGCTCTGCAAAGCTATTTCAGCCCGCTGCACGTGCTTGGTTCGACCCGCGGTGCTGGCGCCCTTCGGAGAACGAGCGAGGACGACAGCGCTAACCCACCATGGGCCTCGTTCGGAGAATCGGTGATGGCAGCAGGGCGGGTCACGTTTGGCGGCCAACGTATTGTTGGTTGATTTGCCGGGTCTTCATGGTCTCTCTCGGCAGCAAGAAGAGCTTCCCTAACAAAAGGGTGCTTTGCGGTACGCGGGCCCCAAGATTCGTCACAGTCTGCTGACACTCGTGGCGACTACAGGAGAAAGGCAGCTCTGGAATATAGAGGCGCAAGACAATGGGCAACCGGTGGCCGCGCTGCGGGGGTCAGCTCGGGAAACCGAGGCGCCTTTCAAGACTCAAGATAATGGACAACCGGCGGGTCGACTGCGTTGACGTTTGACGCTGCGAATCGGCGGTGAACTGCCATTTTCCCTCACCTAGGGATCTAGGGAGCACGGAGTGTTTATAAGCGGCTGTTTGTCGCTGCTAGAGTGTGCTCGTCAGCGTGCTCGTCAGTGTGCTCGTCGTCGCGCTCTGTGCTCGTCTAGGTGCTCGTCGTCGTGCTCTGTGCTCGTGTTCGTACTCGTAAGCTGTGTGCTGTATGTTCGTCTTGCGTGCTCCATTTGGGAGCCACGCTAGACTGTCGGTGTATCTCTTGTTTAAAATGTAAATACTGTAAATAAACCCTGTACGCCTAGTTCCTCCCAAGTTCCTCTCTACGACCTACAGCCCCTTCAACTGGTGGCAGCGGCGAGATCGTCCTACAACTCTAACAGCCCCTGTTCATCGGTAGTGAAAGGGGACTGAACTGAGACAGTGAGTGCCATTGATCACTACTTGTAGAGATAGTTGCGTCATACTTTCAGCGAGCGCCGTTATTTTCTCTCCCGTCCATTATTGCTCACACAGGTCTGACCCTCTTTAAGACAAAGATAGGGTCATAGACTCTGCACAAGGGCGTATTTATATGTCAATATTAGTTATCACAAAGCCACCGTTATAACCACTTTACACAAGCTGCACTTGGTCGACTATTATTGTTGCTGCTAACTGGTTAATTTGTTGAATGGCTTCTGTTCCATCACCGTCTCACTGGTTTATTATATTTGTCTACACGAAATTCATTCGCGTGGACCGGTAGTGTAATCCATGGATAGGGCAATGAATCCTGAGATCCATGCAGCAAAATTTGAGTTGGGTGAGTTGGTTCTTAGCTATTCGAAAGGCGCAGCGTGACTTGGACGGAGACAAAGGAACACAAACAACATCACTGGCGCTGACTAACTGGTTTTATTTGCCCGGAAACCGGCCTACTTATGCGCAAAGGCTTGTTATGTGACACCACAGTTAACACAGATCGGTCAGAGGCGAATACAACGCACTTAGTTTTCTTTGTACTTAGCATTAATTCATTTTGCTTAAACCATTCAGAAGTTACATGTAGTTCTTATGAGGAGGTAGGCTACGTTAAAGCTGGCTATCACAAAATCCTAAATTCTTTACTTAATCAACGCTAAAGGAGGAAACACAAGGAGGAAGTATCAACAAGTACTATACACACATGAACACTAGCACACAAAGAGTGTCTCTACGGGTTTTAGCGCCGAAAGCACCAATCAGATCATGATCTCGTTGGTACCACATTATGATCACCAACCAGAACATGATCAATCAAAAATAAGATACTGCAAGCGATTAAGAACATATTGCTAAATCCACGGAAACAGTAAGAACAAGGTAGGTTCATCGAACTTAGTTTACTATCGCCATGTGTCTCAATGCTTAAAGCAAAGGCGAAGTCACTGTGCAGAAAAAATAATAGTGAAAACGCGGGACATGCGCACAGAACCAGGTATCCACACACTTGGCTTGAGCAGGCGACTGTGACGAAAATGCAAAAAAAGAAAAGCCAGCAACCAACAACAACTTTAAAAGAGGCTGAAACATTTAAGACCTAAGCAAACCTTCAAGAAACTCGATCTCAGTGTCACTAAAAAAAGAAATGCATGGCTTGCTTACGCAGTTGTTCGCGGATGTTTTAACAAAAAAGCTACGATTTTACGCTTGGTTCTCTCTCTTGCTTTCCTCAGATACCTAGTGTCTTAAAATTTTGGCTTGCCGCTCTACAACTTTCAATGTTCAGCCAGAAAGTCTCCTGTCTTATTACGTACAGTACATTAAGATTATGCTTCCTGCCCGCTCATTCAAACGTCTCCCCGTTTGGCCTATATACCGGCGACTGAACCCAAAGAAATTTCGTGACCCCCATTTGTCATACAGTCTGTGAATTCATTTCTGTACTGAGTAGTGCATCGCGGCAACTTCTTTTTGTTTGTCATTTCAAAGATTTCTTACTGCTTACGCGGTGCAGAAAACATGATCGAGAACCTCATGGTTTGAAGAAATCTTCTTGATGCTTTGTGACAGTTTACGAATATACAAAATCACCTGCACCGGCCTTTCTTGCTTACCAGGCTTACTGGTAAGAGTAAGAGTTGGATCAGAATTCTTAATGTTTCGAAGCAACGCTTCTGAAACCGCAGTAACGAAAACCGATGACTTTCAATCATTACGTGGAAGCAAGTCTTCGTTAGGGCTGAATGATGGCAATTTCTTACAATTCCTCTTTTGGCAAATTTGGAATGGGCACTGTTAAAAGGCAGTAGCCCCTTTGACCTCAGGCTATATCGCCAGTATGTATGGTCGTCCTTAAATAGGAACATTATGTCCAGGAATTGCAGTTGGCAATTCTTTGAAGTTTCCCAAGGGAAGCTAAGCCCGGCACTGCTGAAAAAGAACACCTTAATAACGTCATGAACAACAGCCTCGATATCGTTGTTTGGAACATTACTGAACATTACGAGAAAATCATCTACGTACCTGCATATTTTAACAACGCGAGGATCCTGCATATGTGAGTGTTTGCGTGTCCCGACATAGGCGAAAAACACGTGACAAGGAACCGGAGCCACAGCCGAGCCTATAGAGACTCATCAATTTTGGAGGAAAGAGCTTCGCTCAAAATTTTCAACTGTCGAGTTCAAATAAAATTTTAAGAAACTTAGGAATGCATCATTTGGAATTCCTGTAGCATTCTGATATTTCATTGTTCTGTAGGGCGCTATTTTTTCGTTTAAGGCACTTAGCATCCCTTCATGCAGAACAGAGTGTTAAAAAATTTCATTTATTTGACGAAATATTTATTTTTGACGAAATCAAATACAAGATCGGTATAAGTACACGTTCGGAGGTCCCGAAGTAACAACTGTCGGGGGTCCTCCTAACAAGACATGAAAAGGGGATAGTTGGATCATGGCAAACAGTGAGTCGTATCGTATATTATACAATGTCTACATCATCATGAGAAATAAACGGTAAGAGTGAAAAAAAAGATCTGTTAAAGATATCATAAATATAATCACACAGTTAAAAAGAAAAAAAATAATTGAAGAAATCTTGAAAATAACTTGCAGAAATTCAAACGAGGATAAATGGCACGTAAAGCTAACAACGAGGAGAAGTATCGATTATAGGCAATATTCAGTGACTCGGTAATCGAACAGTACATTGCACACTAGTAAAGCAGAACAAAATCTAATTAATTCTAGGTTGGTTAAATTATACTATGCGTCAGATAAAGTGTTCATGAAATGCTCCTTTGTTCTACGCTTGAATGATAATAATGTAGATGACTTCATATCATATTCATACGGTATTGAATTTTAAACAGGAATGCCTGAAAACGCGACGGTAAGTTTCCCATAATTAGTTCTTGCCATTGGAAGGAGAAGATTGAGTTTTGCTGAAAATCTTGTGTTGTTATAATTGATGAGGCTAGAGCGAGTAAGACCTGGAATATTAAACTCGGTATTTATAAGATGAAACATCAGTAGTGACGGCTTACGATTGAATAGCATGCGTAAGGGTAAAACATTTAGGGAATGGAATATGGGAGCAGAGGGAGATGTATGCGATTGGAATTCAATTAATCGTAATGCCTTTCTTCGCAAAACTTCTAGCTGATGAAGATGTGTGGCATATTTATAACCCCAAGATGACAGGCAGTATGAGAAATGACTGTGTATGTACGCGTAATATAAAGACATGAGAATGGTTTGCTGAAAAAAAGCGAGTTTTTATGACGATGTGAATACCAAATGAGATTTTTTGAGTAAGTGATTGAAGTATGGCACTGGAACTTTAGGTTCTCATCTAGAACTACACCAAGAAATTTAGTAGACGCGGATCTTGAAAATAGATGATTATTTAGAGACACTACAATAGTCAATGTGCAAAGTTTTTGAAGAATGGAATACCACAAATGTTGTCTTTGATAGGTTAAAGGTTAGCTTGTTTTTTACACACCATGAATGAACATTCGCTAGGTGAGCGTTAAGGTTATCCTGCTATGCGAATAAATTTTTATCAGATGCGAAAATAGTGGTGTTATCAACATAAAGAAGACAGTGCGCATGTTTTAATATTTATCGCAAGTCATTAATGAATATGAGAAATAAAAGTGGCCCAAGTATTGATCCCTGAGGGACGCCTGTATTTACAGTTTTTGATGAGGAGCAGACACCATTAACTTCGACTATATATTGTCGGTCTATTAGGTAGTTGCGAATTAATTATAAAGGCGGCCCAGAAATGCTATACGATTTAAGTTTACTTAAAGGAATACGATGTTTAATTGCATCAAACGCCTTAGTAAAATCAATAAAGAGAGCACCGACTAAGAGGCCTTAATCGATGGCTAATTTAATCCTCTCAGTAAAAGTAATAAGCGCTAGTTCAGTTGAAAAATTGTCACGAAAACCAAATTGATCAGGAGTTAAAAGATTAAATTGAGAAATTATATCGGCTCAATAAACTCGTACAAAGATAGCCAGAAAGTGTACAGTAGGGTTCGAAGACTGAAGGGGAATACCACACTACCATTGCCCGTGGTAAATGACTGTGCTACTACATTAGAAGGGCAAGCAGATTCTTTGGGCGAACACTTTGAGCACATATCGAGCTGCGCGAATTACACAAAAGCATTTCTAACATATAAAAAATTAGCTAAGCCAATACCCTTCTCCTTCCGAAAATCCCATAGCGATGGGTACAATTGCCCATTCACGATGCAAGACTTAAAAATAGCTTTGCGCAACTGCAAAAACTCTGCGCCAGGATTAGACAGTATTAATTATGAGATGGTCAAGCACCTACCCGAGGAAACACTTGAATGCCTCTTATACCTCAATAAAACTTGGTGCTGGGCTAGTTGGTGATGCATTCTTTAAAACTGATGGTAGCGCTATAAAGGACGGACACACGATGAAAAGACGACACGACGACGAGGAAACGTCTGTTCAATACCTGTTAATACCTGTTATACCTGTTCAATAAATTTTTCTGCAGTGGTAGATTGCCGTCCTGTTGGAAGGAAGCTATAGTAATACCAATATTAAAGCATGGAAAAGACCCCTCCTGTGTACAGAGCTACAGACCTATCGTTCTAACAAGCTGTGTACGTAAAGTGTTTGAAAAAATGACAAACCGCCGATTAATGTACTTTTTGGAATACAATGGAATTCTGGATCCCCGCCAAGCCGGCTTTAGACCAGGAAGGTGCACAACAGATAGCCTAGTCCTACTTGAGAGATATATACGAGACGCATTTGTTCATAAGCAATACTGTCTATCAGTATTTGTTGATCTCGAAAAAGCTTATGACACTACCTGGAGGTATGGCATATTGCAAGACCTCGCGTCGTATGGCGTGTCAGGCAACATGTTTAACATAATAAAAAGCTACCTGTCTGAACGCAAGTACAGAGTAAGGGTGGGAGCTGCAATGTCGAGAGTCGTTGTACAAGAAAACGGTGTACCACATGGAGGAGTGCTCAGCTGCACACCATTCTTAGTTAAAATGAACACACTACAAAGAACACTCCCACCATTCATATCCTACTCAGTCTATGTAGATGATATACAGATAAGTTTTAAATCATGCAATCTGTCCATATGCGAGAGGCAGATTCAGCTGGGAGTGAACAGGCTTTCAAAATGGGCTGACAAGAATGGTTTTCGCTTTAATGAAGAAAAGACGACATGCATGTTATTTTCTCGGAAAAGAGGCATGCATCCTGAACCGAATATTACGATGAACGGATATGTGCTTAGTGTAAAAAAGGAGCAGACATTTCTTGGCGTTATATTGGATGATAAGCTCTCGTTTGTACAACATATAAAAACATAAAAATGAAATGTTTAAAAACTATGAACATCCTCAAAATTCTTTCGCACCAGTCGTGGGGAACTCACAAGAAATGCTTGCTCACGCTCTATAACAGTTTGATTAGAACACGTATCGATTACGGGAACATCGTTTACCAATCAGCTTCGCGTTCTGTTTTAAAATTCTGGATCCTGTACATAACCTTGGCATGCGACTAGCCCTAGGTGCATTCCGTACTAGCCCTGTTGCAAGTTTGCACGTAGAAACTAATCAGCGGAACCTAGATCGACAACGTAAGTATTGTAGTTTTATGTACGCACTTAAGATTAGTTCCAACCGAGAACACCCGTGTTACAAAATGATGGAGAGCACAGAAACGCAAACCCGCTTTGCAAAGCGGCCAACATTAGCAAAGCCATTTCTACTGAAAGCACTGTCGCTATGTCACGAAAACAACATATTGCTGTCGGACGTTCACCTGCATAACACTAACGAGTTAGTAGCACCATGGGAATCAGTCGCCATACATTGTGACTTCCCTGTTCACAGAAACAACGAAAAAGCATACACCCCAAGAAGCTGTAAAGCAACACTTCTTATCACTACAGAGTAAGTACAAGTGTCCAGAATGTTACACTGATGCTTCAAGAACTGCTGAAACAACATAATGTGCTGCAATTGGTCCAGATCTTGTAGCCCATTTAAGATTAAACAAATACACAAGTATCTTCACTGCTGAAGCTCATGCTATACTCCTCGCAGTTAAAGAAATAACAACAAAACAGATCAATCAATCGATAATATACACAGATGCCGTAACTGTGGTCCGGTCGATACACCTAGAAAAACAAAGAAAAAATTTGGTGATAAACACACTCATTAGCAGCTTATCCTTAGCCTACAAGAGAGGGCTACATATTATAATCTGCTGGGTACCAGGCCATACTAGTATACCTGGTAATGAAGCGGCAGACGCAAATGCGGCTTTAGCAGGTCTAAGGCCCCAAATAGATGTTAGTTATGTTCCATATACAGATATGAAACCTGTCGTTCGAGGAATACTGCCTCATGCGTGGCAAGAAGCTTGGGACACAGAAAATAATAACAACCTTCACATCATCCAACCCTACATTACCCAAACACCTGTATACCGGCATAGACAGGAGGAAGTAATCATGACGAGACTGAGGATAGGACACACACATGCAACACACTTATACTTGCTAACCGGTACTGATCCACCGGTCTGCATTAGATGTGGAAGTCAACTCACAGTCATACATGTTCTTATACAATGCCCTGGCATGGAAGCTACGCGATAAAAATACTTTCCTTAACTTTACCGCACCAATTTACCTATGCACCTTGCATTTTCCCTATCGGCTGAGCCGATGTTCCCCCTCTACCGGCTGTTAAGTTATCTTAATGATGTGAACTTTTTGAAGAATATATCTCACCGCTTTTAAACTCATCTTCCCTACACTACCCGAAATCCTACATAATCATCCTAAATTCTCTCAACAAATGCAAGCCTTATGTTTTTAATTCCTAGGCCTTTACAGCCACCGCAGTACATCACAGGCATTGCAACCCATTATACCCGCTGTCATGTTTATAACATTCTACCGCACTACTAAACATCGTTGCTGGCGCTCTTTGGCCGTTGTAGCCCTTGCGCCATAAAACACTAATTAATGATAATAAATTATTAAATTTGGATAAGTATTTAGTTAAGCGATTATGTATTAGTTTTTCGATCACCTTACTAAAGAAAGACAAAATGAAGATAGGATGATAATTACTCATGCACTTATGGTCACCTTCTTTATGGTCACTTTTTTTATATAGGTATTTAGATTATTTTCCCGTAATTTTAAGGAGTGTCCCAAACAATAATCTGGAGGATGTTGTTCATGACATTATTAAGGTGTTCTCTTCCAACAGTGCCGGCTTAGTTAGCTTCACTTGGGAAACTTCAAAGAATGGACAACTTCAGTTAGTGGACGTAATGTTGCTATTTAAGGACGACCATACATGCTGGCAATATAGCCCGAGGTCTAAGAAGGGGCTACTGCCTTTTAACAGTGCCCATTGCAAACTTGTAAAAAGAGGAATTGTAATAAATTGCCTTCCTTCAGCCCTAACGAAGACTTGTGTTCACGTAATGAGTGAAAGCTTCGGCCTCTAGGTGACGCGGCTGAAAGAAGCCGGATAGCCATCGGTTTTAATTACTGCAGATTCAGAGGCGTTGCTTCGAATGATCAAGAACACTGATCGAAGAAGTAGGCCTGATAAGCAATAAAGGCCGGTGCCGGTGGTTTTGTTTATTCATAAACTGTCACACAGCAAAGGTTGCTTCGAACCGTGAGATTCCGATTGTGTACTGTACACCGTGTAAGTTGTCAGAAATTTGTCAAATGACAAACAAAGTTACCGCAATGCACTACTCAGCACAGAAATAAATTCACAGACTGTATGACAAATGTTGTTCACGAAATTCCTTTGGGTTGCGGTCGCCGGTATATGGGCCAAATAGGGAAATGTTTAAATGAGCAAGCAGGAAGCATAATCTTAATGTACGTAAAAAGACAGGTGGCTTTCTGGCTGAACACTGCAAGCTGTACGGCTGCAAGCCAAGATTTCACGACACCAAGTTTCTGAGGAAAGCAAGACAGCGCCGAGTGAGAGATCGTTGCGTTTTTTAATAAAAGACTGGCGGACAACTGCGTGAGGAAGACATCCATTTTTCGAATGATGCTGCGATCGAGTTCTTTGAAGGGAGTTTGTTTAGGTTTTCAATGTTTCACCTCCTTTTACAGATTTTTTTTTTCATTTCCGTTACCGTCGTCTGCTCAGGCCAAGCGTGTGGGTGCCTTGTTCTGTGCGTATGTCCCTCATTTTAATTATGATTTTTTCTACATAGTGACTTCGCCTTAGCCTTAAGCATTCAGACACGTGGCGCTAGTAAACTAAGTTCGATGAACATATATTCTTCTTACTGTTTCTGTGGGTTCAGCAATATATTCGTAATCGTTTGTGGTATATTGTTTTTAGTTGATCAATTGTGATCATACCTGTGTTAACTCTGGTGTCACATGGCAAACCTTTGCGCACAAATAGGCCGGTTTCGGTGCAAATAAAACCAATTGTTAGTCAGCGCTTGTGGTGGGGTTTGTGTTTCTTTGTTTTCGTCCCAGTCATGCGGCGCCTTTTGAATAGCTGATGTCTTTCATAGGCTTTTGGTCAGGTGAACTACATTTTATTATAAACTTAATGCTTACTCCAACTCCGTACTATATGCAAAGAAGTAGATCTAGGTGTTTAGGGACCACTGTGAAGAAACCACGCCGACGCACTGCTTAATTTTGCCCTCTCTTTCTCGTTCTTTAAACATACACGATGATAGCTGCACGTAAGAGAAACATCGTCCGGTCCCTCGTCAGCCTGTTGCAGCTGAAGCAAGGGTATTCACGGCATTTTGTCTGGCCAGTACAACGGGCAATAAATTCTATCCCAGCTGGATGGAATAGGACGAGCATTTCGCTCTGTTTTCATACAGATGAACAACGCAGTTAACTCCATTCGATGTTTCGCCAGAGTAAAACAATGTTTCGAAGATGAAGACTAACTCAGCCCCTTATATTCCTGATTACCCCCCCCCCCCCCCGGCTTCCCCTCCCCTCCCCCCCGCTTCTAGAGTGGTCGTTCGTTTAGATATTTCAGCGTCGGTTCTTTCAATATTCTCGCTGGTGTTTGTTTGTCGTTGCCTATCGCTGAGTTACTTAAGGAGCGGTTCATCACGAATCTCGGAGATGCGATGGCTGACTGCTTTCGAGTTCATCATCGGCAATGACAGAGTCGAAGAAAGTAGCGGGATAGTGAAGGAAATATAAGGACAATACCCTTGGCAGCCGTAAAGAAATAACCGTCAAGCTTCCTCATTTCCTGTGTCGATATTTCTGAGTATCACGTCTCATTTTTCATCTCTCAGAGAGGATTTACTGATTACTCCGCGTTTCTATTTCCTGCGTAGAATCCTTCCATTCCCTGTTGGGCGCGTCCAAATCTTCCTTGTGATGTTTCCAGTTCCGCTAGTTGTCTTGCCTTGTGGTTCCATGTGAGTACGTTTTGGATGCGACACAACTAGTCGCACTGATACCACACAAGGTAAAAACAAAATACAAGAGCTAAAACCTGACCGCACAAGTCAGGGGGCTGGTGTTCTGTTTGAAATGCCAGCTGTATTTTTTTTTACTTTTCAGTCTCTCGGTTTGTTCGGCACGCTCTCCTTGCGCTTATTGAGCCAACAGCCTCCTCCAACTCCTCCAGTAGATCCGAGTCAGCAGCCCTCTGCCTGTCTGTCCGCTTCTGGGATACTCGGGCGTCTCCAGGACATTGAAAAGGGATGAATGCGGCTGCGCCAGATTCTGCACACAGAAAAACAGCCAACTAGAATAAAAAAGAAAGAGAGATAAAAAAAAACGCAGCAAAAACATATAGCGTCACTTTTTTATTTCTTTCGTCTTTTATTCTGTACGCTCGATATCCCCAGAATCCCTTTAAAAGCCGTCCTGAAGCGCACTTTGAAGTTGTTCACACGTCATTCACGTCTCCACGTTTTCAGTCCCGATTTTTTTCTACCCTTCTCGCTTTCACATTGCGCTTATATTGCTTACTCTATACCGAGAAGCTTTCTGGCTTCGTCTTTTTCCCTGTCGCTTGAAGATATTTCATGAACGGTCAAATGGCTTCACTTTTGTAACTCATGCTCGCTTTTGCGCGATGATTTTCTACAACTGAGTATTGACAAAACATTTTGGGTGTTCTTATTTTCCTAACTTTTTAAGTCTTTCACCTTGTCATGTCTAGAGAAAGAAAGAATGCACGGTTTTATTGCATAGAACACCACACGACCAGGCCCAACTCCACAACAGATCGAGACAGCTATGACGCGGAGATTTCCTTACTATCTTGAGAATGGGTTTCTTTGTGCGTCGTTCAGGATAGCAACTCCGCTGCGATTCATATATTTAACTTTTCAAATTCTGCTTGTGTCTGGCACACCATTGTAGGAACACTTGGTTGTTTGTTTCAGTTTTCGTTTCCTGTGTTTTGTGGGTCACCTAACAAAACTATTAAAAGAACGAACGAAAAAGGATGGTGGCTAGCAAGTGTATTTTTCTGCTTTTAATGCTAAACTTGTTCCTATTGGTGTCGGCCGCTATGCGCCCTTAGTTTTCCTTCTTACTTTCTTTGGTATACGCAGGTGATAGCCCGGTGACAGCCTCTACGGGTACATTTGTTCTGCATGATAAAAATTTATATCAGGAACAACCTTTCAGGATGTTGACGCTGCTAGACAGGCGAGAGACTGTTACACCATATGCACGGTGACCGGCCGCGGTGAACTGATTACTGCAGCCATAGTAAAAACAGCCTATGCTTTAGAAGCCGCCGTCGCGCTGGCCATCTCAGCCCAGGCAAATAATAACATATTGAGCGACTCTAAAAGGGCACTCACGAACTTCATGATGAGCAATACGGGGCCGATCGCGGCCAGCATCCCAAAATATAGCAGATCTGACATTAGGGTACAACTTGTATGGGTACCCACTCACGCGGGGAATCCGGAGAATGAGGCGGCCCGCCTTGTAGCCCGAGGTTTAATCAACCGGGAGGGGGACGCCTCAACCCTGGACTTCCCGCAGGAAGAGATTACCATATATAACGAAATTACCGCTTATTATAGAGAGATAATCGCAAAACATACGCGAACCCGCATGCAAAACTAACAAGGGAACAGGCAACGATCTGAAGACAATGCAAACCCTTTGTACCTCTAGCCACAGTCGGCTGTCCAATATATACCCAGGTGAAATCCAACCAAACTGGCAACATTGCAACTGCATGAAGGCTACCTAAAATCAAATTCTTTGGGAATGCGAGGGAAACCTTCCTTCGCAGTCAATACTGCCAACTCTCTCCCACGAGACATAGGGGTCACTCCTGTCGACGACTGACTACCAGATTCAGCCGGAAGTAATTAACTGGGCCGAAACGGTCGTGGCAAGCAATTGGACGCAACCCTTCGGGCCCCACCGGCAAGCTAATATGACGACCTCGTTATTCCATAAATAAAGTTCTTTCTTTCTCTCTCTCTCTCTCTCTCTCTATATATATATATATATATATATATATATATATATAACGCCGCACCTGCTGTGTTTGTTTCTTCGCTCGCAGTCTGCGCGCTCCCACATGTTGCGATAAAACGAAGAAGCCGATATACGAGGTACGAAATTTTGAGAAATATACCCAAACGAGAGATAAATTCATGAGAAGATAGAGGTTTCAAGTGATGAGCAGCGGTGGAAAAATAGAAATGTTGCTGAAGCGAACGTTTCGACGCTGTGCTCGCCAGGGGAGTTGTTTCACCTGACAATGACAGGTCTCCTTGTGGGAACGTTGGCTTCAGCGACGTTCCTCCTTCTGCGACTGGCGATCACTTCGGGAAATGAGGGCTCAAATGCATCGCGTAAAAGGGAGCATCGAGAGGTGGCGCCTGACGTCAATTTCAACTGTTTTGTGCTTGTTGCAACATAGTGCAAGTCGGAGCGTGTCAATAAGAAACTATTGGAAATTCGGAGCATCGAAAAGAGGATTGCTTTATACTTTGTGTTTATACTCTTGTTGTTGTACATGCGTGTGTAACTGTGCAACTATGCTATACATAAATTCGGCTCTCATCTCTGCTTTTAGCCCCTCACACTATGCTGTCGAACAACAGGAGCGACGTCACGTTTCGTTGGCCTCCGGGCCAATGAAATCAAAAGTGATGATATGAAGCACGTTGTCTAAAACGTCAAGACGATTTCAGTTTAAAGCAAGATAAAGAAAGCAAGGACAGGAACACAACTTGTATCCGGCTCATTTATTGCATAAAATCGGACATCAAAATGCCATGAAAACAACCATGCGTGCCTTCAAAAGGCCCATCGCCGGTGTAACTGTTTCTTTGTTTTCTCTCCACGATCTGTCACTTTTCCTTTTTCCAAACGCGTTCAGACGGTTCTAGGCCATCTGGTGCATCCCATGCGCTGGCCGGGCAAAGCCGGCCGGCCTGAACAACCATGTAGCACTTCTTTATTCTTACCTTCACCGCATAGGATCATGAATGACCTATGCTCCCCGGATCAAAGGAACGGGCCATTGCTGGCTTGCATACCGCCCGTTCTACTAGCAAAAGCGCGAAATGTAGAGAAAGATTGACAAGCACGAACTACAATCTGTGTAATAGCAGTTTCTTTAGATGGTTTATTGGCCATTTACAGGAGAGGTAGTTTATATGCTGAGTGCTTTCTTTACTTTTTTCTGCTAGGTCAGGTTAACTCCACACGCAAAGCTCGAACGAGCATTGCCATTATCGAACTTGCTACATGCGCTTCAGGAGTGCCCGGTACTAGCATACTGGATGTAGTAGTAGCACAAGTACAGACTATGAGCGTTTAGGTGGAGCGAGGGCTTCAGTTATTCGCAGTCTATATCGTAGGGCTTTATACACATTACCGACGCAAGCTGTAAATAATTTATTTCCAACGTTTGAGCTCCAGGTTCATCCACCTTCACTGTTTATCTCATTGTTTGGTTTTCGAAAATTTCTGCAAGAAGATTGGCAGCCTAAATCAAGATACGGTTCCGAATATTCCCTAGATTATAACGCTTTATTTTCAGCGTGACAGGTCTACCTAATCAAAATTGATTCAGTATGAATACCAACAATTTAGTTGTTCCGAAGCGCAGAAGAAACACAGAATGATATATCTGCGTTGATGGAGTTTCCAAGGTCCACGGTCCCACATAGATGGCTTTGATAACGATGCCTGGTACCATTGCTACCGCATGATTGTATGCGCAGTTTATTTCATTTGTGCTCCTGCCTTCCTTTCTATACATCCTCGCTCTCTCTTCGTTCACGTGTATCTAAAAAAATTCATGCAAAAACCAATCTGGGAGTTGTTTAAGTAGGCGTAAGCCTTGTGCCACTTGCTCATCTTTCCGCAGCCCGGTGTCATTATCAATGGCTTGAAATTTGATTGGACCAGAATAAACGACAGCGCTGTGTCGACACAAACTGTTGCGGGCGGCGGCGCAATGTGAATTGACGAGGCAAGCAAACTACTGAAGGTGACGGTGGCAGGTGCGCTGATGACATGATCATGATTATGATGTTCAATGAAAACAGTGAATAGACAGTGTCAATACAGGGCCAGGAAATACCTCGCGTGAAAGAATATAAATACCTTGGTCTATGGATACACGAAGGCAATGGATGTATAGTAACACAGAAAATACAAGATGCGCTGTCTGGTCAAACTGCTCACAATAGGTGGAAAATAAAACGGAAAGGAAGCAGATCAATAGGTGACACCTTTTAAGCCTGCTACCAGTAGCAGCGTGTTCATTCGCGCTGGTTGACCCATCCGGTAGCAAACAACGGCTTTAATCAGCGCGACACGGGACACAGCAAAACAGCTGCAGGACAGAGCGCTCTGTTTTCTTTATTTCCTCACTAACAACCAAATTCTTTATTTCTGAGGGAATACATTTATTTCTGAGAATGCATTTCTCCGCAAACTTCGGAAATTGATATCTCGAAACTGGTGTCATCCTGAGAATTCGTTCCTAGTGGATCCGCCTTGCAAACTCCACGGCTAGAATTTGGAAATTGCAATTTGGGCCATGATGTAATTAGTTAAAAGCTTAATTAGCAAAATTTTGATAATTAGTCTATTATGCATTTGAAGTTCTTGAGCAATTAATGTCCGCCGCTTCGAGTAGACCGACTCATCAACTATAATTGCGCTATCTGCCACAGGCAACCTTTAATAATTTTTTAAGGTGTTCGCTTAAATGCCTTGTAAAACGCCTATACCCTCATATAACCTCATCACTTCTTATCTTCCTTATCAACTCATTGACTGATTATCTGTCTGTGTTGCGTGGCGCGTTGCGCATGAGCCCTCAGTGATCAGCGACATATAGGTGAACGAACGCCCCAACGGAAGGCGCATCCCGCGACCAACGAAAACTATCGGGGATGTGGCACGTTTGGCATTACATTTTTGCGTTATGAGAATTTCGCTTACGTCTACATTGATCCAAGTCGGCTCTACCTGTGGTCCAGATGGCTTTTATTTCACCATCAAGAAAATCTTTCAACAAAGCCTCCATAGAAACTGTTCTCCTTTGACATATGTTTTCTACCGCGGGCACAAAACATTCATGTGGTTCAGATATATTCACGTTCAGCAAGCGTGGGTGTTGCCATAACGCGACACTTTTGTTCAGCTTCCGGTGCAGCAGTAAACTTTTAAAGGAGTTCAGGGTTTTGGTTCGGTCTATGGTGTACCAGGCCAACTTACTTCGCAGGTATTCAGACTTCAAATACTTAGGTGTAGGCCTCTGTCAGTATTGCAGTTGTAATCCTCTCTGGTCAGCAAAAGTTGCAGAAGTACAACGCAAGGTTAGCAACTGGCAGCGGAGGCAGCTGTCCATTTTTGTAGACGAGCTGAAGTTTGCACTGTGTCCCTAGCAGCTCGACTTATGTATATGTCCAGCAGGTATTACACTGCTCGCGGCTTGTCTTGCGAGCTTTCCATCATGTGTTCGCTATCTATGTATGGAGCTTACGTGCTGAGGCCATGCGGCGTGATAGCGTTTTGTTTTTCCTATTGAGAGTTAGGGTCTTGGCCTAGTTCACCTTTTAATGTGTAAGCATTATATGCCCCAGTGCGCGAAAATCCGGCGTTGAAGTCGACGGCGGGAACGAATCATGGTACCGAAAATGGCCGTCGGAAAGAGCAAAATCAGATAAAAATACTCAAATTGATGTCAAATATCTCAGGGAGGTTCCCGTAAGCAAAGTAAATTAATCCCCCCCTCCCCTCCATGAAGAGAATATTAGGTAAATTTCAATCTGGATGGGAGCACGCTTCGCGACGCCACGGCGGATTTTAATTTTGGCTCCATGGTTCTGGTTTACTAAACGTGGGCCTAGTGCGTGCGTGAGTGCCCTTCTCATGTCGCAGCCACCTGTCTGAATAAGCGTGGAGCCCAGAGCGTGCGTCGCTCGGCACGTGACGGCGCAGCGTAGGAGGTGGCGCCACGATATGAGTGTATAAAACGAGTGTACAGAATAAAAAAAGCATTGAAGTCCAATTGAATGCCGCTGAGCAGTCCTTCGAGTTATGAAATACTCGAGGGCAAGCGAGTGCGTTCAAACGCTTGGCGCGTTTTCATTTGACCTTACCGAGGCGCACTTAAAACGCAGGCGAGAGCTTGCGCGTACGAGGAACGCGGAACCAAAGCGATGCTTTCGCATTCCAACGCGTGAGCAGTTTGAAGTGTCTCTGCCGAATTTGTTTTTTGGTAAGGCACCTGTCTCCCAGTTCTTCTTTGCGATGTAAGCAGTCCATTCCTAAGAGAGATGTTACGACTTCGATTAATCAATTACCTTCCAGAAATAGTTGTATCATGATCTTTAAGAGATGTATGAACGGCTCCTTGGGGCTCCTTGAAGAAGGTTGTTGAAGGCATTTACTTTCTAAAGGCTCGCTTTAGTATGCATTATATTTTCACTGTCTCCCGCAAATCAATTTCAGATACACTCACAGACACATTTTTTCCTGTTCCCCATTATTGTGCGCCTTATTTGTAATGCTGTTTACCTAGATGTACTTAAGCGCGTCGGTCGAATGAGCATTCCTCCAGGAATCAAAACGTTTTTCTTTAATATACATTCGGCAACCCTTCCTGTCAAAACCTGATTAGAAAAAAGAGGCTGTTTCGTGCCGTCACCGACAAACGGCCGATTGTGTCCACATGCTGAAACGATTTATCACTGTTTTGTTGATTGTAGGGATGCCGTATCCTTCTGGAACATTTTCCAAAGAACACTTAAAAAGCATTTAATTGTCACACCATACACAATTTGTTTCCTGCCTGTGACCCACCATATGGTACTTGGCCTACATAGCCTTTACACAATAAAAGTGCGACAGGCACGCTGAACCTCCACGAAGCACTCGTTGGTTTTTTCGGGAATGTGTAGCTTATGTTCGTAGAGTGTACACCGTACTGCGTACGCTGCACAAGAAACAGCACCGGATGCCTTTATTGGGCTCTTGCACGCGCTTGCATGTCTTTAGAATGCGTTTTCAGTCACCTTTAATAGCACTTTTTCCTATTTTGCTGAAAATTCTGCTCCTATGTAATAAAGAAAAGGAAAGTGGGTGTCCAGCCCAGAGTTTGGTAAGGCACTCGGCTTCTGAGCGTGGGGTCGTAGGTTCGAAACTCACAACCGCCGAAGTTTTTCGTTTAGAATTCATTTTGTTTTATGCAGTCATTTCATTATAGCGATTTGTTTTATGTGACAGACCACCGGGCGTCCTCGTTGGGCAGGCATAGAAATGTTTACGCATTTGAAAAGAGCTGTTGAGCATAATTGTGGCGCGCACCAGAACGGGTCCTCAATGAGCCATTATTCGTGTTGGTATACGTGCTTCACAGGAAATGATGTGGTGCTTATTAGAACCTATGCTTGTTTTACTCGCTGATCTTATACTTCATGAACGCGTTGTCCGCTTTTTTTCTGTCATGTTGCGCGAAATACCACAAAAGATGGAGTCGTGGTGCAGCTGGTTGGAGCAGCACTTTGAAGTGAGGAATGTCCCAATTTTGATGATAATGGGTGTACCTTCTTTTGATCGAAGTTTGAGATATTATGTTACATTTTCAAAAATACGATCATTCCCGCGGTGCGACACGAGCTTCCACGAAATTACCGTGGGCACTCGGCAGTGACGATAAAAAGAGCGAGAATGAAAAGGTGCGATGATTGCGCTCAGCGAAGCACTTTGTACACGTTCTTCTATGCTAGGGGAAAGCATCACTGCTCCCGTGCATGTCGAACTCGAAAGTGTCATTCTTAGCGCTGCAGCTTAAAGCCACGCCTCTACATCATGCCCGCATGTGCAGGTCAAGCTAATAGACGTGTCTAAATACCGATGTCATCATGCGTACGGGTTGTTCACGTTCATTCCTATAGTGTTAGTTTTGTGATTTTATGTATTTTCTGTTAGTCTCGTGTGCCCTTTTTTCTCTTTTGTGTTTCTTAGATATTTAAAAAAAAATTTTACTTCAAGTGGCTTGGATTGCCACTTCAGCAGTGAAAGGGTGAACCTCTCTGCTTCGCCGGCAATCGGTAATTTAGGTCACTCGCGTTCTTTCTGCAGAGGTGAATTTTTTAATCTATCTTTTCTCTATTGTCCTTTTTTGCTCTCTTGCTTTCATGCTCCATTACAGCACTTTCCATATGTTGCTCGCTCAAGCGCCTTTTTTGACGTTCCTTTTTTCATGACAGAGAAGTTCCTACCCATGTTTATTTCTTTTCTTTTGTCACTTTTCTGTCACTTTCACAAAGATGTCAACGGGCTCATCTTCCACGGCAAATTCAATAATAGTGCCATTGTTATGTTACTTTCTTTTTCTCTCACATGTCTGACCACAGGAGTTGTACGTGATGCCTCCGACTAGCGCATACATTTCTTTATACTCATTTAATAATAATAATGAAGAAAATAATAATAGATAGAGACACCGTCACTGCCGCTAACACTTTCTCTTTTCATTCCACTGTTTTCTTTGGCCGCGAAGGTTTTCGTCTGATGTGTCTTCCCTGGAGCTGGCTTTACTGCAAAAACTTTGTCCGCATGGCGCGCGTACGCAGCCGAGAGAATTTCGATGCTAAGCTCCAAGGTGCCGTGAAAATTTCAGCTATAGAATTCTTGATGTTCCATCTTTCCCAGTTTCGTTTCTTTGCCCTCCATCTTGTGGCTATTTCGCAAAATATAAAATAAAAATTTGAAATAAATGGAAGCATATTCAACGCACATCTTGAAATCAACGCGAAGCGAAGCTTTCGTGAAGCATTAAATTAGATGCTATACTACCAACTACGATGCGTACACTTAGTCGCGTTTATTTTCATGTCATGCAATGTGTAAGCTGGTGCAGCTGTTAAGCTTATGCATCGCAAAGGTCGCAACTTTAATCTCGTGCAATGTTCATGTTTATATAGTACGCCGTTCACAAAACTATACATGGCTATAAACTATACTATAAACTATAAACCGAATCAGGCGGATGCACAGTACGAGAACGAATGAAATGTACGATGCTTGTCTAGGGAAGAATGGAGATGGCAGGTGCATGCACAGACAAGTTCGACACGCGCTTAGTTTCGGTTCCGTTCTGAAAATGAGCCGAAACTCTTCCAGCCAGTGGGTTTTAAATAAGCGGTTTCGATGCGTTTTAAAGGCAGACTTGTTATGGACTCGCCGTTATAGCTACAGACCTTAATGGGGAATTGGCGGCGTAACTTTGATATATAAAAAAAAAGTTAAATTCCAAATCGTAGTTAATTGGGCTTCCAAGTTATCTGACGTAGAGTTTTGTTTTGTACGCCCTTGTTGCTAATCTTGTCCTACGAAAGTCTTATTGTGTCCCCGAAGTCATATTTTTAATAATTAGAAACATTCCGTCGCATGAGCTACACACACAAAAAAAAAGACATGATATTTCATTATAAGCTAAAGCGTCCCCTGTGGCGCCATGTTTTTTTCTTAAATTCTTGAAAAATGGTTATTTTCTCGGGGTACCAAGGGAGCTGAAGCTGCTGCTTCAAACGTTTAGTTTGAGGCAGCAGTTTAAATTCTTAAATGACTTTAAATTTACATGACTCATTCTTGGTTTATTCGCGCAATCATTGCATCTAATCTAGCTCTACTTTCAACAAAAACGCGGCAGAAGAACTGAAAGCACGAAATCCACCTCGCACTCTTCTGTCAGCCGAATAATCACCAAGTGCACGTGCATCCCGCATGTTCGCATGCGAAAATCTTTAGAAATCACACCAAAACGGAAAACGCGAAACGCAAGAAAAGAGGAACAGAAAAGAAACAGGAAACACATTTAAGTATGGGAGAATAGAAAAAGAGTACAAGCAAATACGCACTGACATAAGGCAGCTGAAAAAACGTCGTGATGACACCATGGGCAAAGATACACTGCCGGGTCTTTTTCTTTTTTTTTTTTTTTTGCACAATTCGGGGCGCAGAGGCGTGCGCCTGCGGGTGACGCGTTCGTTTGTCGTTCGCAAAGAACTTCATTTCGCACCGATAAAACAAATGCATTTACCAGCGCCCTCCTCGTTTATACGTGAGTTCGTTCGAGAAATAACAAAAACGCTAAATTAAAGTTGGGCACGACCAGCCTGTTTCACGATGCGGGCGGCCCTGCGGCGCAAGCCTTTCGTGTCGAAGAACTTTTTCCGCCGGTTTCTGCACAAAAGAAGGCTCGTTCTTTGAAACTTGTGGAGCATAAATGCGTAGCAAACAGTCTTGACGGCTTACAACTCAATGAGGCGCAAGTTAAAGGACAGGAAAACGTGGTCCACAGCTGAACTCAGCCATGATTATTACAATTATATAAGATTTTTTAGCAAGTACAGCATGGAAGCATTGAATCAGCGATTTCATCAGCGAATAAGTTCGGGTCTTATTATTTTTGAATTAATATTCCATGGGTGCATTGAATTTCCGATATTGTTTCAGTATATTTGTCTTTATCCTTCGCAAAGGCGATTTCAACGGAATCGTGTGTTTAGAGTTCACAAAGCTTGTAATCTGTGTCCGACAATTCGATTGCAGTGTTTGACACCGTGGGTTACGGTGACAATGCTGACTGTTTTATATCTGATATGAAGTACACTTATAATAAAAGATATAAAATCTGATACGGTTTTCCTGCGATGGAAATTACACGGACTCTCCACAACCATTCCCGCCGTCGCCATCGTTGCCGCCGTGCTGTCCCAAATAAAGTCCAAATGCGAGGAGAACGAGTGGCCCGCGCGCCGTAAGTTGGTGGTCCTGCGATGTGCTGCGGGTGCGACTGCACGAACGCGAGGGCGGGCCGAGAAGGATGCCGGCTTGGTGCGCGCTGTATTCTCGTGCGCCCAATGCTGCAGGTCCTGTGATGCAGGCCCGCGCTACCCTGTGGCCACACGTATTACACTAAACGTCGCTGAATCACGCACTATTAAAACTGTGACCTAAGTACATGCACTGTTTAGGAAGAGAACACTTCCATATTTAAAGGTATCAGCCGAGGCGCTACATTATATCATTTTAAGAGGCGTGAAGCTTTTGATGTTTTGGTTGTTTTACGCCAGGTTTAAAAGTGACATTGCTCGGAGTAGAACTTACGGGCCCAACTAATACGCATGTAAAAGCGGTTCCAGAGGAGATATTTTAAAGCTAAATCGGCAGCATGTTATACTCCTGTAACACGTGAACGCGATAGCCTGCTACACACTTGGTAATGCATTAAGTTATCAGATCGGAGGGGTCAGACTTCTTGTAAGACATAACGAGCTGCAGTGTGAAGTAAACGTATTGCTCTGTAATTCGATATCAATGGCACATGCGAGCACCTAATGCACTAACTAAAGGGTCGTTCTTTCGTTCCCCCTTTCTTGCTGTCTTTTACCTTTCTTTCTTTGTTCTTTTTTTCTTTCTTTCCTCCCTTTTTTACTTTCCTTCCTTTCTTCTTTCATATTCAGCCATTGCATTTTTTCTTGCTTACGGGGGTATGAGCCATCCCTGATGTCGATATTTTCGTTCTTTCTTTCCTTCGTTCTTTCTTTTTCATGTCTTCATTCATGCTCACCCATTGCATCATTGCCTGCTTAAGTGGTACGAGCAATTACATATTGTTATTTCTTTTCGGGTATGAGCCATTGCTTCTGATGATATCTTTTGTACCACTCGTCTTTTTTTTTTTGCATCACTGGACCAGACGCCACTTTTTTCGGGTATGAGCCATTGCAACGAGCCACTTAAAGGGACACTAAAGCGAAACAATAAATCAGTTTAGACTAATGAAGCCTTGTTTGAGAACCCTGCAGGCAGTCATTTAAAAAAAAATAGTTTGATTATTAGATTAGAAAATGAAGGTCCAAGTATCAGTATTTCAATTTCGCGCCGATACCTTAGCGCCGGTATGTCAGCGTGACGTCAGGGATTCCAAAGTATGTTTTCGCATTTAGGCCGCGTTGGCTGAGTAAAGGTTCCCGAAACTTGACATATTTAATATTTTGGTTCCTTTAGAACACAATGTAGTCAATCTGTACCGCTATATATAATTAGTAGGCGCTAGAAGACGTCATCAAAATCCAAGACATCACAGCCACCAGGTTCGGAAACTCAAGTAGGCGTCGCCACCCGTATTTCATTATTGCGCCTTTTCTGGCTTACCAAACGTCTTATCGTTGTAAGAGTGGCGTTTTTTGTGTTGTAGAAAGGTAATTTACTGATGCAGAAGAAATCATTTTCCACTTTAGTGTCCCTTTAATGCTTTCGCCTTAGTATATAGAACCTGCCAGGCATTCATATATTCAGAACATATCGGAATGTGTTGCTTGAACTTTCCGGGATAGGATGACCTAAGGTTTCCCCTGCAACGACCGACTGAATTTGTAAAGCTGATAGTTCATAAGAACGTCCGTTATATGATAGGCTCTATGGCCATGGCTTCTTGGCCATTGAGCCTGTATGACCGACAGTGCAGTCGGCGCATCACGAAATGCGCGATACCTTTGTGAATACCGGCCGTTTACAGCGAACGCTACTTGGAGCCTTCACAACACAGCACGGCACTGGGGACGATCTCTATGAATGAAGGTTTGCCTAGCCTAGCCTGACCTGCGCCAGCGAAATTCATTGGAGTTGACCTCCCACTGGCTGCTCGCCCTTGCTTAAGCTGGACGATCATGGTTGCCTTAGGGAAGGACGAGTAGCCAATAGGAAGTCAAGACAAATAATATCCGTCGACCCAGTTGTCGAGACACCCAAGAGAACTAGTGTACAGGCGGTGCCGAGTTCATTTGAATTTGATCTGATGTTATCATTTGAAATCTGATCTACACTGTGACGAACAGTCGCAAGGGAAAAGACTGAAAAACAAAAAAAAAAAAACAAAACAAAACAAAAAAACACGTGCAGCGTGCCGCCATGCAAGCGCCGTTACTTCACGCAGTGCAACCGCACTGGCGAGAATAGATGCTGTAACGGCCCTAAAAGCGGGCAGTCTGGCTCAACGCACGTTTGCCCCTAACGCTTACACTGACCTCGCTCTCTTCCCTCCCATGTCCCTGTTTCGTAGAATATTTTTTGCAGTCTGGTTTTTGTGTGCAGATACAGCGAATGGCTACAACACTACAAGACTATAGTATTCTCAGTTTTTTTTTTTTGTGTGTGTGACTTGAATTCATTTTGGCGCGGAGCCTATTGCTAGGATAGCGGACAAGAATTTTAATTAGCTAGCGGGCGTATAAGTCCTTTCCTGCTGGAATAATGAGAGTAGGGAGAAAGAAAAAAAAAAACGTTATATAATCGGGAAGCACGTGACGTCTTTCCAGGCTTGCGCCGTTTCTATCCTTCCCTTCATTCGTCCTGCTCTATCGCCTACGAAGTACTAAAAAACTCGAAAGTCTCTAGACAATTAATGGGGAGGGGGGAGGTACTACATGGCATACACGGTGGCGTGGCAGAACTGCATAAAACAAGTTGGAATAAAGGGAGAAAAGACAAGCCTAAAAGCAATCAAGCCTAAAGTTCAAGTGATGGGAGGACCGCGGAAAACGAACGGGCATCAAGACGGCGAAAGGCTGCTATCAGTCGGGGTCTCGAACGTCTGCCTTGCTGGCATTACGACGTTTTAGTCGAGCAGCCTGAAAAAGAAATGCCACACGCAAAGGGCCAAGTATTTCCGACGAGGAACTTCGAACATCCGTGCGTCTTCATGTACTTATATGATGAGTGTCTCCTTGTTATTATTTTTGTTTTGGTTGGGAGTGGTAACTATTCTAACGACCGAGAAATTAAAGTCGGAAAGAGAGAAGTGCGGAGCAGGTCAACATGAAAGAGATTGTAGGTCAGTGAGATCGTATGTCATGCTATTAAAGCAAATATCAGCGTAAAGTTCTCTCACCATTATATTCGCCGCTTGCTGTTGCGAAGCGAAACAAAATTACAGCATAGCGTTCTTATTACATGGCGGTTTTCTCGAAAGTCATGTTCTTTTCTACGAGATCGGGGAACACTTCCAGTCGCCATTTTCGCCAACAGTAAAGGCACGAAACTGCAAGACGGACACCGAGGACTCTTCTATCGACGACCATGCATCCCGTAAAAAAGAAAAAGTAAGAAAGAGAGAGAGAGAGAGAGAGAGAGAGAGAGAGAGAGAGAGAGAGAGAGTGCCCCCGGACAATTGCAAGGCCGCAGAGAGGAGCGCTTTTCGCTTTGAATGTTTTAGTAGAAAGTATCAATATCTTAGGTTTACATTAAATTTTAGTGGTTTTCTGACAGATATATGTTTCATGTGTGTCTGAACTTGTTAAATGTTGGCAAGTAGTTATGTAGTACGTCATGTATTTGAGTAGAACTTGTTGCTGGGCGAGTTGGTTGGGATCTAATGAATTCGTTGATGCGCCAAAAAAGGAAAAATAGAGACTTGGGCGGGAGAGTACGAAACGACGCTCAGCGCTCAATCTGTCGTTTCGTACTCTCCCTCCCAAGTCTTTATTTTTCCTTTTTTGGCGCATCAATGGATTCATTACGTCATGTATGTTTACTTGTGTTTTCCTCCACTCGTCTGGGAAGCTCTGCACTTCTGTATGTGTTCTCGGACAATCCGAACCACTTGTATTCCATTACGCAACTGTACATGTTTATCTTTCGTAAGGTCCTGCATTCAGTAACATAACTTTGTGTTATGCTGTCTGAATGTGCTCACAGTTCTTTCGACAAATATTGTGATAAAAGTGTCTTGCGCCAAGTAAGGAAGAGTAGCCGGTCCCACACAAGGGCACCAGCATTACATATGGTGCCGTTAAAACGAAAGCAACGTCCGGGATCAGAAATTTCCAGCACTTTTATGGGCACATTTCAAGATCGTTTCCATCAGGATTTAGTTTCAGTCGCTACACGTAAGCTAAAAACAAAATGAAACGCAACGGTTCGATACGAATTAGCAATAATGTGAAAAAGCTTGCTCTCCCTTCCTCACATGATGAAAGTGAATCCTAATGACGTCGACGGCATATATTTTATGAACCTGTAAATTCTTTAGAATGGAGCCCCTGAAATATAAAGAATAGAATGTTGCAGGTAGGATGAAATATAGAGCAATAGGATTAGGCTGATGTACCCGCATGCATAAGCGTTTTCTGAACGTCAATCCTTTTGAAGTTCAGTGTTTGACGGAAGCCCGTCTGGTCGGGATGAAACATGGTTAAAAGGTAAACAAAAACCCGGGGCACTTCGCCGACAAAATAAAGATTTAAAAGAAAAGAAGACGTTTCGTCTCCCACACGGGAGCCTTGTTCACAAGTAAAATCAAGTTTACTTGTGAACTTGTTTCACAAGTTTGTTCACAAGTTTACTTGTGAACAAGGCTCCCGTGTGGGAGCCGAAACGTCTTCTTTTCTTTTAAATCTTTATTTGGTCGGCGAAGTGCCCCGGGTTTTTGTTTACCTTTTAACCGTCAATCCTTTTGTTCAACTAACGCATCCCAGCGCAGACAAGTTGCATTCCGAGATAATGGATTGCCCTCAGGAAATCACTGTGGCACGTTAAAGAATCCCAGGTGGTCGAAATTTCCGGAGTCCTCCACTACGGCGTGCCTCGAGCATAATCAGAAAGTGGTTTTGGCACGTAAAACCCCATAACCTAAATCACTGTGTGGAAACCGCATCAAAAAGATGAAAGCAAAAGAAGAACAATACTTCATACAAAAGTAAAATGCAAGGAAGAAGCTTTATAATTATTCGAAACAAAGTGTTTCTTCTTGATTAGAAGTTCTAAATGTAGACGGGAGGGGGGGGGGTCTTCGGTAATCCGATTTATTGAATTCTTATTGCTTTTAAGGAGGTGTGGAATTTCATATTTTAAACTCTGAATGCAATACTTAGCCCCGACTCGTGGATTTATCTAACGTATTGTTCTTAAGTTGAATGTTTCATTTGTTAAACTGTACTGCTCCGGAAAGGTTTCGTTTCATTTCTCGTTCTATTTCGCCTTTACGTTGCTGTCGTCGTAGTTCGGAGTGGCTGAGCTCGTCGCTAGTCCAGCTTGCGTCATGCAGCAATTCCGGACGGGAAGCTGCAAGTGTGCGCGAAACCAGGCAGGTGCGCCGCGCAACGAAGCTCTGAGGCCGTCGAGCACTTTCGCGGATCGCTGTGCACGCAGCGCGACTAATGCGCGCGGCCAAACATTTTCTCCGCTTGGTCGCACGGCCCGCTCGGTTGCGTACATGTGGCCTTTATTGAACCGGTAGGTCCCACGGGCCCGTTGCACGCCTTCGGCCATGACGGCGTAAAACTCGAAAAGCAAACAAAGAAAGAAAAAAAAATCTCGAACGCTCGCACGCTGAGGGCTGAGCGCCGAGGGAGAAGCCAAGCGGGACGTATGAATATGTGCCTGGTGCGAATATTTGTTTTGTAACGCGAATGGAAACAACCATTCGCACGTGGAACCTCGGGCCTTGTTGCCGCGCACGTCAGAAGCATGCTTTATATAATTAAAGAACGTTTTGCTACACACGTTCTCGTGCTCGTCCGTAGCACGCAAATATGCTTGCTAAATGCTGCATCAATGCCTGCGATGCTCTTACCGATTGAGCTACCGCGGCGCCGCATTAGCCGTCCGTAGTGATTATGACAAAACGGGAGGTTAAACAAATGTGAAAGGCAGCGAGGTCGACGAGAAGAGAAAATATAGATTGCTATACTCTACAATAGTGTGGGTGGAAGGGTATAAGTGTGGGTGGAGGGGTATTCATGAACAGGTATAAGTGAGTAAATTCCAATAAAGTTCGAGTATACAGTTCTCATTACCCTTATGTTGGACAAAAGTATACGCCAGTGAATGAAGAATGCGGTCACACTGACACAATCTCATTGTCTTTAAATATCCACCACTGCTATTACAGGGTCTTTGTGGCACAAGAAACTCGTGGCTTCTAATCGCATGCTAAAAGGGATGCCTCTACAATAGAATGTCATCTTGCTCCTCTGAAGGAGTGCTATAGAGGAGTTGCACAAAATGTTTCAGCCATTACATGCCCTCGCGCACGCGCGCAGGCACGCACACGCACACGAAAGAGAATCCCGCAATAGCTAATACGCCCATATATACTAATCGTAAATTTATGACATTTAATTTGACATTTAGCATACAATTATGAAACGTGTTTTAGTTGAAGTAATCGCACTGCAGAGTTGGGATTGTATTACTCTGCAGCAGAAATTTGTGCTCATATAATGTACGATCTAACGTGCGCTGCTTGCGTCTGATGTGTACATTACCTGCCCGGTTGACAATAAAATAGCGGGCCCAACCGGAACATTCTTGAGCTTGGCGTTATCGCGCGCCCTTGCTTTGACATCGCAAAATTAGGATGCGAACGCAGATATTAGCAAGAAAAAACCGAAACAACAACGAGTCAAGTTACAATATCCGCAACTATGTCTGCAGGTTGGCAAGGCAACATCACCAGTATTTGTTGGTTATGGCTCGCTCGTTCTGCCTTACACTAGAACCGCACTTATGCTAAGTACGTGGCATATGCCACAGTGGTATATGCCACAGTAGACTGGACAAGCAGTCTGCTATTTAAATAATTAGAACATGTAGTGTTAGTCTAAGCTCAATGCGCCGCCCATAGAGGCAGCACATGCACAGTAATTTTTGACGCCATTGATATTTTGCCATTGCCGCTATCTTCTCATCACGTAGCTAAATCCAATGCACTGCCATTTTCGAGAATTTCTTCCACAGTGAGTTTAATGTTCCGTGAACTGTGACAAACTTCCAGCTCTGCTGCGAGCAGCGCTCGCGAAGAACATAATCTTGCTAAAAGCAAAGGCTGAACATGCAGTAGTATAAAGCCGATAAGGTCGTTCCTGTTGGTTGTTCTCGTTGCTGTTGATTAAATGTTGAGATTCAAGAGAAATAGGCTACCGAAGGACTGCTTATCCGAAACACAACAAGATAAACCCGAATCATTAAGAAATGTCAAGAAGAAAAGGAAAGAGGCATACAAGAAGAATGTGGCAGAAGCAAAGCACCAAGTGACAGAGGCACAGCCTGCCGTACTACTACATGCACAGTAAGAACGCGATGTATCGGAAAGACGCGAACGTCCAATCACAGCGCACTTTGCCGGTATATTTGTTCGCTCACTACATGGAAAATAAATACTGAATCTCTTTTCTGGGCAATATTTTCTGAAATGAGGGATACATTGGATTCTGAATAGCTCCGTGTGTAGGTTAGTCAACTGCACATGATTTGCATAGAAGGCCGCGGTGATTGCACGTTGATATCGCCTATGAATCGCACAATGAGCGCTAGAAGCCGATTCCAGTAGGGGTGTGTGAATTGCAAGCGCTCAAAAGGAACAAGCTCTACGAAGGACACCAAATAAAGGAAATTGACGACGCACATTTTCGGTTTTGCATGGAGTGCACTTAGTCTATTTTCACGCCAATCTGAGTGGCGCTGATAGGTCGAGGATGGACTTTCCGTACAACACGGAATACCGGTATTCGTGCCATGAACATGCCGTGCACGAGGCTGATGCTCTAGCACAAGGCCTCAGCCCAGCGGTTAAGTTAAGAAGCACTGACCCACGAAGGAGAATTGTCCGGCTTTACAGGGATTGGTTGAGATCGGGCTTTCTTGAGACGTGCACGATGTTGAAGCATCATTTCCTCCGGGCCCTCAGTTGACCCTGGGGCCTTGCAGCAGGCCGGAGAAGCGCTACATGTACCCATCTATATTCAGTCATTTTCAGAGCGACAGCGAACGCGACGGACGGCTGTAACACGTTCACCTTGTTCACCGTGCTGTGGGCTGACGAGCGTTTAAGGAGGCGGTGGTGTTGACCCGCGAAGTTCCCCCGTGAAAGAACACCTTTGCCTGGTATCACGGTAGCTTGGACCTGTGATTTTCCTTTGTACGTGATGCATCCAGCTGAAAAATAATCTATCCCGATATCTTTAAAGCAGGTGGGCCGCGTACCGGCCCCAATCGACCTACCGCATCAGTGTCAGAATGACCTTGAGTCCTATTTCATCACAACTCCTAATACCTTACGGTATTGCCTCAGGCCCAAAAGCTTACTTCCGCTTCCTCGCCCTCTTAGCCATTGAGAACCGCTGTTGGCCGCGGCGATCACGAGGAGACGAGGAGGTGAGGTTGAACACAGGGTCAGAGAGTGATCCGCTAGCGCAGTTTCCTTTTAACTTAAGGAGGCGGGCTCGACAACCCCGAGCTTGATGCATCAGGAATAACGGTAACCACTGACAAATGCGCGCGACTTCCAAAATGCTGAATTACAGCAGGCGCAGCAATCCTAAGCCTTGGCGACTTCATACGCTAAGCACTTCATCTTAATCTGCGGATCCAAATTCTAAGGCAGACCCCCTGGTGTCACGAGGGAGCAAGTCCCGATGCATGGAGATATGTACGCCTGTTAACATAGACCAACCAAAGATGTCCTGCTTGGATTATAAGATCACGCACCTGAAAGAAATAGCACGGATCATATCTCGAAACTGCTATAAGCCTAGTTCGAGATCAGAAACTCTTTCACACAGCCTAGTGCTGTTCCAACGTGTACTCTTACTATGTGGCCCAGTTTCATTGCCTCATTGAAGCAGTACAGCAAGTTGGGAAATAGAGTTGCTGTGTACACATTTTAACGAATCATGGTCAGACGGCCATTGAAATGTTGCGTACGACATCGCGCCTGCTATTGCTTAGAGCAGACCAATAATGAGCCATTGTTGTCTAGTCTGGGAAGCTTTGCGCATTCCGCTTTCTGTACGCAGACGTCACCTCCTGCTTTCGGAAGGGCGCATGGGATTAACGAGAGACTGCGCGCACAGATTACAAAACGAAGTGTCGTCTGAAACGCTATAACTCCATAAGAGGGTTTGGTGACGATGGCCACGAATATGATACGATCAACTTGGCGCACGCGACGCATCGAATGAATACCCTTGCGCGTCTCGAGTGGTGCCGGTCTTTCTTTCTTTCTTTCTTTCTTTCTTTCTTTCTTTCTTTCTTTCTTTCTTTCTTTCTTTCTTTCTTTCTTTCCCGTTTACTTTCTTTCTTGTTTATGCACGCATGCTTTTTGAGCAGCTTTAAACTAAATGCGGGGCCTATAGGCTCCTCGCAAGAGTGGTCCTGTAAAGGCTAAGGACGCAACGGTTTCTGCGGGCGGCTCACAGTGACCTTGTAGCCAAACTAATTACACGTCGTGTGAGTATGTCAGACCACACTGAGCCCGAAGCGTACGCTTTGCCAGAGTCAGCCGAAGCGCAACCGAGCGAGTGACCAGTTTTTAATTAAAGGAACTTTCGCAGCCACGAAATGACGAGGAACGTTTCCAATGGTCCGCCACCAAGACGCCCGCGGGGAGCCGCCATAGCCAGGGCTTCTTCTCCCTTCTGAGAGTAATTCTATATGATGGCGACACGAGAGGTTCTAGAATGTGCCTTGTTTCGTCAGATATATTACAGCAAAAAAAGAAAAAAAGGGAAGAGGAGGTTGGACTTCGTGTCTTTCACTGATGCGCAAAATGCTAGAAAGTGAAGCTGGAGGCCATGACAGCTGCTCTGTGGAAACACCTTTTTCTTTATGCGAAGAATTACTTTAGGCGTCGAAAAAAGAGAAACCTACTGACAGTGGACCTAATGGCTGAGAGATTGCTCGATCTTGTTGCGCCTTTACTTCTCTGGTTTCATTAAGAAACTGTTTTAAATGAAATCATTCTCGAAGGCAAGTGCAATGGCCCACACTTTTGATGTGCGTGCGTGCGTGCGTGCGTGCGTGTGCGTGTGTGTGTGTGTGTGTGTGTGTGTGTGTGTGTGTGTGTGTGTGTGTGGTGTGTGGTGTGTGGTGTGTGTGTGTGTGTGTGTGTGTGTGTGTGTGTGTGTGTGTGTGTGTGTGTGTGTGTGTGTGAGTGTGAGAGTGTGAGAGTGTGTGAGTGTGTGAGTGTGTGAGTGTGTGAGTGTGTGAGTGTGTGTGTGTGTGTGTGTGTGTGTGTCCATTTTTGTTGCCACCCTCGGAATGCTGCGTCCTTTTGTAACGTATATAGGGTGTCCCAGCTACCTTTATCCAAAGTTTAAAAATTTGCGGATTCCACGTATCCGGACAGAACCAAGGTAATGTTGTTTGCCGTCACATTGAGATACTCAGTTATTTTTTGCAATACGCTTAATTAGATAATTAGTCTTAATCAATCAATCAAATTCCCAAATATTATAATTCGATGAAAAGTGTCAATGAAGAAATTGTGCAGCAACAGGGAAATCTCCCAATATAGCTTTCTGTTGCTCAATACGTGCTACATAAAAGTGTTTTTCCGAGCGTGAAAGAAGCCCGCAAATGCTCGCAAAGTGCCTCGGGTGGCCAGTCGCGCAGCCAATCGCGAGGTGGGAGTCAGAACAAAAATACAGAAATTTGGTAAGTCACGTGTTGGCTGATTCTGCATAAAGCTCGTACTTGTAGGCCAACTGCTCCAGGCAGACCTAACCTTATAGGAGAGGCGGCTACCTGTCGATGCTGATGAATATCGTTTTGGCACGCAAAATACCTCAGCAATGCACAACTTGGCGCCGTATTTCGCAATAAGCTCCACTAACTATCTGAACTGTTCTGGGCCCGTATTTCTTAGCCTTTCATTTTATTTCCTATTCTTTTTTTATATTGTGCGTCTCACTCAGTGGCCGATCTCACTGAAAATGGCGATGCGGTGACATCCGCGTCAATGACGAATGACGAGAAGAATGGGCAATGGTATCCATAGTTCCTAGATACAGCCTTTGTCCTCACTTACCTATTATCTTCCTTCTCTCGCATCTGCAGGTAATGCAGTGATGACAAATTGAATTATTGATTGATTTATTACAGATTGAAAACGGGGGCACAATGTGTAGTAGACTTCTCCAGAACGTCAAGTTGATAAGTGAACAAAGGATTATGATTGGTGAAGTGAAACATGGCAATTACCTTTATTTGGCAGATCGCAGGAAAGCACGGAACATTCTCTTGTTATAAAAAAAGGGGAAATGAATATATCACATTCTTTATAGTCTGACGTATTGACTAGAAAACAGGCTTCTAGTGTTCGCAGGCATTTCACAGACACTTGACATATACTCACTTTACCAAAGGAAGAAAGAGAGAGAGAGAGAGAGAGAGAATAAAACGAGTTTTTGCACTTTACTATGTGGTTGTTTCTTTCGCGCTTGGTATCTAACCTGTGCCCCGCTTTGCCCGACAGGAAGGGATGATATAAAGACAAAAAAATACGGCAGACATTCCGCTGGATTTGTCTAAGTAGGCGTAAGCATTGTGGCACTTGCTCTTCTCCACGCAACCTGGTGTCATCACCAATCTCACCAAATTTGATCCAACTAGTACAAACGCTTATCAACCATTATCGGTAGTTATCAACCTTATCGCAATTGATCAGATTCTTATCAACCCTTCTCTGCCCTTATCAACCTTATCGTACTTGACCCGATCCTTATCAACGCTTATGGGTGCTTATTAACCTTATCATAATTGCTCCGACCAATATAAGCTCTTATCGCTCTTTAGCATCTTATCCATCCACGTCGAACCATTGTCTACCGTGATGAGACCCATATAATCCCTCATAACTTCTTAACTCACTGCCTGCTTGCCTGTCTGTGTTGGGCGACGTGAAGTACATGAGCCCTCAGAGATCAGTGACATATCGGTCGGTGAAGGAACGCCCCAACGGAAGGCGCATCTCGCGACCACCGAAACGCATCGGGGATGTGGCGTGCTTGGCATTAAATTATCGCAAAATCGGAATTTTCGTAATGTCACAATGCTCCAAGTCGGCTGTACATGTGGTCCTAGGGATGGCTTTTATTCCGCCATCACCAAATCTTTCAAGAAAGCCTTCGCACATGTTCTCCTTTGACGTTTGTTATGTACCGCAGGTACAGCCCATTCATATGGTTCTGATGTATTTACCTCGTGCAAGCTTGGGTGTTTGAATGGCTCCCAAGAGTTGAGGCATTGTTAAACATGCGCGAATATTAACGGGATTGCGAAAAGTCAGTTGCTAGAGGCTGTTCCCTCGACTGTATCCCTTTCTGTGATCGTACTGTGCAATGTGGCAATGAACAACAAAGAAGAAAGAAAAGACAAGAAAAAGAAAGGTGTTTAGCTCAGTGGGTAAGGCAGTCGGCTTCTGAGCGTGGGATCACTCACCACCGGCAATGTCCTGCGTTTCGAATTTATTGCTTTTTTTACATTCATTTCTTTATAGCGATTCGTCTTACGTGACGAACGGACGGATGGGTTTCCTCGTTGACGTAGAAATGCTTGCTCATTCGAACGACTCCTAACTTATGGCCCGCAGTGCGCGAGCGCCAAAGCCGATAGACGCGTGTGCCTCGCGAGGCGGCTGAGCACAGGCGAGTGGTGTTCTCTGGAAGGGCTTGGAAGGCTGTACTGCTTGACGCCAAAAAAGTGCAGGGCGGGGCCATGTATACAAGCGCTAATTCTTGCCACGCGGACAAATAGGCGAGGGCAAGGCAACGTGGCAGGCAGGCGTGGCAGATCCGCATTGCGGAAATGCGAAAAGCAGGATGGGTACGAAGCACGAAAAAACGAGAAATAACCAGCTAGAACGATAAAAGTCTGAAGGCGTACACAGGTGAATGTATGCGGGTGCTATAGGAAGCTGAATTAAGAAAAAGAGCCCATTAGTATAACTAGGCCGTAATCAATTCGCCTTTGCTGCGCTGCGTGAATTGATGCGACAAGAGAGTATCGAGATGAGCGCGGAGGTTGTTGGGGGATGACAAGGGGGGGGGGCTGTACAGGATTGTGCGAGAGGCGCATGCTTGTAAGCCTAGCTGGCAGCACATAAATGGTGGGGGCATACGCGCGCATCAGGTGTCGACACCAATATACGTACATCATAGCGGCACCCACGCGCGTGGCAGCTACCCTTGTTTCGTGTTGGGCTCGTAAAGCCGCGAGTTAATTCTGAACAGGTAGCCATGATTCACTGGTGCTCTTTTCCCAACGCGGCCGCCAGTAAGAAATTCATGAGGTGGTGGAGAATCCCGGTTCTAAACTGAAGCTGCTGCGCGCCTAATTTCTGGATTTCCACTGCAATATAGCGCACTGTGTTGCCATATAGACAGGCCAGCACCTCCCGCTCTGCATAACATCTATACGCTCTCCAACGGGCCGCAAAGGTGCGCATATGGATACCAATATTTATATTATTCACGCCGCTGTTAGCGTAATGTCCAAATGACAATGAAGAAAATGCCCGCCAACTGACGCAAAACGTCACACGCCGATGGTGTGTGATCTATACGAGACTGGCCATAAAGGCACGGCCTTAAATTTTCTAGCGCCAAAGGTTTGCTTGCTGTTTTCACACACTATCATTTTCTTTCTTTTTCCATAAGAGGTAATAATGGAGTGGCTTATGGACCCATCGCCCGCAAATACGTACATTGTTCTTTCCTACACCCGCCGTAGCATTGGTGTTGCGCTGCTAAGCACGAGGTCGCGGGATAAAATCCCGGCCACGGTCGCCGCATTTCGATTAGGGTGAAATGCAATAACACCCGTGTACTTAGATTTAGGTGCACGTTAAAGAACCGCAGGTGGTCAGAATTAATCCGGGGTCCCCCACTACGGCACGCCTCATAATCAGATTGGGGTTTTGGCACGTAAAGCACCATAATTTAATTCTTTTTCATTCCTACGACTAACATCAGCGCA